>NC_051159.1:172931186-173016185 GCF_013339745.2 Dermacentor silvarum | reverse complement strand
CAACACAAAGTTTAATAAATGACTGTAGTGCAATATATTAAAAAAAATATGCTTGCATCACTGCACGTATAACAATCAGAACATGACACAAACACATGCACATAAGATGCACACAAATGATAAATACATAAACAGATGGAATCAGCTAGCCACCACCTATTGAAAAAAAGAAAAAGCCCAAGGGGGGGGGGGGGGGGACTACATATAGCCATTCCCCTTGCCAGGTACATGGGCTATAGGAGAAACACACGTGCAACCTAGCAGTTACCTCAAGGTAGCAGCTATGGACGCTTTTGCATTTGCAGCTGGCCACTCAACCACTCAAGTGTGTTCAGTGTGCACTTGTACTTATTGTCTGTATCACCTTTTTATTGTCTGTATCTCAAAAATTTAATGTGGCTCCTCAAAATTTTGAGAATGTTTGGATTCTGAGGCTTGCAAAGGTAAATATTTTTATTCCATTTTTGTTCAAGGTGACGGCTCATACAAAAGATTAGAGATATTGTCAGTGCCCCTCACTTTCTCTCAGAACATAAGTGGTCTGTTATTGAGATTCTAGCAGCTTTTCAACAGCAAGAAAGGGAATCAGCTTCCCCTGTTTTCAGCATTGGGTTAATGCAGGCAATTCAGGGAGGCATAAAGTTTTGCTAATACAATAGGTTCGGGAATACCAGATTAGACTGTACCTTGAAACTTTCCTTGCACTTTCTTATTTTGGTGAAATAACCCAGTTTTAAATGGCTCCAGTTAGCATACTCTAACATTGGTCTAATATAGGTTAAGTACATGACTAGCTTAACAGACTGGGATGCTGGCTTTCATTTCCAGGAGAGGAATCATAGCACCTGCTCCAGTTGCATATGTTTTTGGTTATCAGGGGTATTCAGCCTCACTTTAAGGATAACGTGCTGAAGCAGGTAGAAGCACACGCATGCCATTAGCGGATAGTTTCGATAGCTTCTTACCTTACACTTGTCACCATGAATACAAAATTTAAGCGTTCGATTTTGTTATTAAACAAACAAACGTACTCCTAACAAGGTATTTTAATGTTAGCCGTGTGGCTACGCGGCTGCGCTACGTACTGCAGCATATTAACTTAAGCTTCTTGATACAGATTCACAGCACACTAACAGCGCAAGAAACAGGACGAGAAAATAGACGACGCCCATGTCTGCAAGAATGATACGATACTACGTACACAAGTGACTGCAGCTCCTAAAGAAAAATGTGGTGTCGGCTTTTACGCCTTTCGAAATATTCAGAGAGCACTTGTATGAATAATTACAGCACAGGCGCCGAGACGGACGAGCCGGGCTGGCGCTAAGATAAACGTTCACAACACAAATTCCATTGCACGTTCAGTAATTACACACAGATCATTTGCGGCTTTGTTCAGGGGCAGACGTGAGCTTTTGGGTTGGTGCTTGCTGCTAAGTTTGGTGCAAGAATATTGCTAGGAGCAGGAACCACTAATGCGCAATCACGAGCAATACACACACATCCATTTTTCAGAAGCTGACGTTAATCACGGGTAGCGCGAGGGTCTCTGCGTTGACATGACGACTCCGCCGAATACCGAATACTGCATATGCGATGACAACAGCTATAAGGGCTTGTTGATAGGTCCTCTTGTAATTTGTTTAACCGCACGTAGAACAACACAGGCATAAAACACACACAGAGACAGTACACAACGCTGAACGACCACCTGCGAACAGCTGTTTACGTCCGCCATTTCTCCTCGTATTGAACTTCACAAACCGCTGTTGCGCACTCCAAAACAAACTAAACTTTGAAGCGCTTTTAAATTACAAAACGCACGTATTATTTGGTCCTAATAAAGAGAGGTCAATTATATTATAACGCGCACGTCTTTTTCATTACATTAAACGAATTTATGCGGCGTGTGCGACAAAATCTGGCAGCAAGAAACCCTGGGCGTCGCATAATCGCATTGTTGACATCGCACCATGTGAAATGGCCGTTGCGAATTTCGCATCTGCGAAAATCGCAGCTGCGAAAATCGCAGTGCAAAATCGCACCATGTGAAACAGCCTTTATACTGCGCCATGACACTTGCGCCGCCTACCGGCGTACCCTTAGAGAAAGAGAGAGATAGTGAGAGAGAGAGTTATATGCAATGATTTGCTGCGCCACACCTGTGGCGGAGAGCGGAAGAGGAAAGCGCACACCTGCGTAAGAGAGGAGAATGATAGAGAGTTGCGCATGCGCAGTATGGGTGCGGACGCCGCAGAACGGACACTGCCCCGAGCATAAGATGCTCTCGCATCTAAAAAAGAAAGTGCTGCGGCTTAGCTCAGCTAACACTGGATATGCAAAGCGAGAGCTTGGTTTAGCCTGGTTAAGCCTTGGTTTCACTTGGTTAGCCTTTGATTTAGCTGTAATTAATATACTAAGGTATTGATAGCTTTCACGTGACGTCACACACACACCTTATCACCGTTTTGGGGCATCAACATGGCGACTACGAGCACTTCAGTCCAATCCATCTTATCGAAAGCTTTCACGTGACGTTACGGACCCAGTTTATCATCGTGTTGGTGCACCAAATTGGCGGCTACAATGACGTCAGTGCAAGCCATCTATACACTCATCGATATAAGCCAGGTATAAATTATAAGCCGACAAATCCAAGCGTTTTGCAAGCCGAACGGCTAGCTCTTCCTCATTCTCCGACGCTAGCTTCGCGCGCTTGGCATTCCGGACCCTCTTCAGTAAAGCAGTTCGCCGGGCGAAAGGCACTTAGGAAAATTATAACTGCGCTAAAACGAGACACGAGAACGAAGTGGACAGGACGATCGCAGCCTGTCCACTTCGTTCTCGTGTCTCGTTTTAGCGCAGTTATAATTTTCCTAAATGTCTTACCAACTAGCCCCCCATCAAACGCTTCGCGAAAGACACGTGTCAGACGCCGCTTGAGGCGTGGTCAGACGCCGGTAAGACGCCGCGGGGTGGTCAGACCACAGAGAAAGAATCGCTTCCAGCCAGCTGCGGCGCCAGCTGCGGTGGTTGCTAGGCAACGGCTCAGCTCGCGGTGCTGCCACCGGCCACAGCGAAACGGCCAGAATGCGGTCAGTGTAGCTTTCGCTACAAAAAAGCACGGCCCCTGGATAAAAAAAAAAGGTGCGGCTGGAAGTCACGGGCATGCGCGGCACGCGCCGCACAGTCACAGCGTAAGCTGGTGGAGCGGTTCAAGAGTAGCTCCAATTTCGGCACCACGCACACCAGGATCTTCGCGACAAAGTATCTTCGACTCGTTTGGACGAGAACGATCTGAACTGTCCGCCCGGCGTCGACGGCGAGCTGCGGCTTGTAATTATCACTGCACAGCAGTCTGCTGAGCCCGATGAAGCCTGGTTGTAGGCGCGCACGTACGATTCGCATCTGCAGCAGCGGTTCGCACCTTGCGAGGAGACGCCATAACGTGCACCGAAGAGGTATCCAGAATACCTGACGCACATCTCACATCGGCATCTGACGCACATCACGCACATCGCACATCACAATATTGCTCCTACCGGCCGCTAGAGAGGCGATGAAAATGATACCCATTCCGAACGACAACGGCTCCCTTATCGTCGCTCGTGTGAGAGGTATGCACTGAGCTTGGACGATATCAAGCGCACAATTGTTCGCGCTTCTGATATCGATCTCGAACGTGTGCAGTCATATGCAGAGCATGCGCACTTTGATATTTTTACAACTCGGGCAGTCTTCTCTGACGATAAGCGATGACGCAGTCTTCTCTGACGGCGAATGTACACAGCGTCTCTCCAGTTTGGCTGGTTTTACGCTAGCCATCCCAAAGCTTCACTTCTAGATGGCGCATAGATCGCGCGCAAACTAAAGCCCCTATATTTATAAAAGTAGCGCCATTCTTAGATCTTGCCGCGACCGCGCTCACCCCGGCGCTTCCTCCTCGCCCTCTCTTAGCCGCCTCCTGTCGCCCCAGCCTCCTCCGCTCCCCCATTGACCAATCCGTGTCACGTGGAAGTTCGCGTCGCGCTTTTGTATATTTTTTTCTTTCCAGCGCGCTCCGACTGCCATTCTCGGGCCTGTGCGACGAAAGTGCTGTACGCACAAACGGATCAAACGTGTTATGGACAAAAACTTCGTTGTGATGGCATGCTGCTGCGCCTTAAGTTGCCGCAACCGACAAGGCGAGGGCAAAAGGCTTTTTTTGTTTACCATCCGGCGTGCGCAAACGCTTGCTGCACACTTAATATTTGCGCCATCTGGCATCGTCGCGTTGCTACTTCCAAAACGGCATTATTAAGACCAGTTACTGACTGACGAAGCAAAATCGCGCCTCAAAAACGTCTCCGCAGGGCACGATCGAAGTTTTCCTCGGATTTCCTCTGGTAGCGCGTTAGCTGTCGTCTGCCACGGCAGGCCCGACGCAGGCGGCGCCACTGTCGATATCGCGCCTCGATCGCGTTGGTCGCGCCGAGCGCGATAGTGGAACGGAGGAGGAGGGAAGTGGATGGCGCTACTTTTATAAATATAGGGGCTTTAGCGCAAACTGCAATGCACGGTGCCTATAGTCGCAATTTACGATTAGGCATAGTCAGAGTCCCTTTATGTAGCCATTTGCCATTGGCACTTTTAAACCGACAACTTAAACGTTGATTCTCGCGATGCATCTTGTTTCTTCTCCGCTTGCTTTCTTTCCTTCCGTTTTCCAAAGATATGGCTCATGTAACGCTAACGAATACGAAGTAGCACCTTGTACGCAGCGTGCACAGAACAGTTGTTGATAACGGGTGCTGATAACCCATCGTTCGACAGATGGCGGAAGAGATGCGGCTTGTGCGGGCTCAGGGGTTTTCAGCGGCTCGATTTGCGTGATAAAAGTTAAGCACCGCTCTCGCTAGAGCAGCCATCCGAAGCGAAACCGCGACACAGAGACGAGGGAAAACCATGTCCTGCCTTTCACTCGGCTGCTTCCGATATCTCTGATTCTATATCGAATGTAGTCGCTATTGGCTACGATATAACCAGCCAAGACCGGTATTTTGTAGCGATGCCTTATGCTTTATTCTATACTAGTCTTATCCTCCACCGCTCACAGCCGGCTGATCCAGTTAATAACGTGAGCGGTCCGGACCGTTGCTCTGACCACTGACCAAGCGCGAAAAGGCATTAGCATAGGAAAGGCATCGCTACAAAATAGCGGCCCAGCGTGCGACCGTTGCTGCTTCCGCTTGACCGGCAGTCGTGGCTTGGCGGCTATGGCATTACGCTGATAAGCACACGGTCGTGGGTTTGGTTCCCGGCCGTGGGGGCCTCATTTCTATGAGGGCGAAATGCAAAATCACTCGAGTACCGTGCATTGGGTGCAACTTAAAAACCCCAAGGCTCCATCGTCAGGAGTGTCAGGAGTCCAGCACTACGATGTGGCTTATAATCACCGTGTGGTTTTGGCATGTAAAAACCAGATTTTTTTTTCACTGCTTCCGCCACCTCAAGGACAGCGTTACAAGAGTTGTTATGGTCTGGAATAGAAGGCTGCGAAATCGTCAAATCAGAATGCTTGCAGTGTTTATAAGGCCGCTGTTCTTTAGAGGTCGTTTGGCTATTTCGCATGCAAGGTTTATAAGATTCGTAAAACCATTCTCGAAAATAAGCCCTAAATCTGACTTTGTGCGACGACACCAGTGGAATTAGCAGATTTCTTCCGTTTTCTTTAGCGTTAAATATCAAGGCTACTTTAACCTGAAGATAGATAATGCCGCAAGATGTACACTCTGTTAAAAGAAATCGGGCCGAAAAATTTTGCATGCACGTGGCGTCGTCCCGCTAGGTTCAAGGCGCAGCACAGCACGCAGTCACTTCACCCAGCTTAACTTTGTATTGGGTGGAAGCAACTGGAGTGTTTGCTCGGCCGAGTGCTCCTCGCGATAAAAAACGCATTGGCACACTTTGCAGGAACGGGCTCGTCAATATCGATGCGCATGTACGCACACCGCAGGGGGCCCGAAAAGAAAAAGCAAGTAAATGAAAGCGCTTCGGACGCAAAACTGCTGGCGCCAGCATCGGCGAACGGAAGACGACGCCACGTGTAATTCACAAGGCAAACACACCGCGTTTCTGTTTCTTTCTGCGTCACCCGAAAGAAATCAATGTCCTCGCTTTACATGTGCTGTGCTGCTGTACAAATTCAGTGTTTATCGAAGCCACACAAACAGCACACCCATCGAACAATATTTCGCATGCTTTGGGACATTCGTGACAACAGTCGCCCGGAAAGAAAGCACCATCAACATGAGCTATTTCTTTTTATCTCCACACGACACGCAATACAGCGAAAGCGCACACGGGGTGTTGCAAGCGAATCCAATAAGCAAGGAGCTTGAAAAATAGGCATCACTTTACGGGGCTTTGGTTTCGCCTGATAAATTACGGTAGCTATAGAAAACATTATATGGGCGTGTGTTCATAGCAACTTGGTTATGCTTTTAACAATGTGCGCATAGACCATGTAAATAAGCGATGCACAGAAAGATATGTTGCCCATGAGAAGACAGCAAGCATTCGTAAAGGCGTGACCGCAACTCATCCGTACCTTAACCCTGCGTTCTGTTTCTTTCTTTTATAATCATCCCTGATTCGCATTCGGCAAAGATTCCAAGATTTGGACAAGAAACGTCGAGCTTGAGTAGCGTAATTTGCAAGTGACGCAAATAAGGGGGGGGGGGGGGGGGGCGCAGGGAAATGCTGACATAAATGCGTGGAATTACCAACACATCACTTTACATCACAGGAACGGTCGACATTGGGTACGCCGCTATCCAGATTTAAAGCGAAGCACTCAGGTAGCACTGACATCTGTTGAGAAAGGACACAAACCTGTTCGGGTATTGAGAAGCTAAGCTTTAATTTTGATAACCAGAGGAAGCGAGGTTGGCGCATAAAACAAGATATCGAAGAAAACATTCAATACAAGAAGCTAAGGAAGGATCTGCAAAGCACACAAATCGACAATACACGAGGAACAGCAAATTTTTAAGGAAATGACAGACAAGTTTACATAACTGTGCGCATTGCGCCTGCGAAGGATGCAGGTGATGGCGAACATTGAGCGGTACGATCCAAGTGCGCAACGGCATGGTTCTGGAAGAAAGAATGTCTTACCTGTAGAAAAGGTGTTTGCCATGGCCACTTCGATGGTGTGTTCGTGGAGACGAGGCAGTGCAATACTCGAAACATTGCAGCTGTTTTCGTTTCTTTTCTTTTTTTAAGCACGTACGGACGCTTCACAAGGAACATTCGCAGGCCTGCGACGTATGTAGAAGGCGCGATGCGCTGTCCTGCTTGTACTGTTTTCGCGTGGATTCTACGCTGCATCGAACCTTGTCAGATTAATTTAGAAGCGTCGCTCCTGATACCGGGGTAGACAAGAAACTTCGAGGGCCGCGTTAACTGCGCATGCCCAGTGATTCCCGGGTAAACGTGGAGCGGCAACAGAAATCGCACGTGTGTGGCAATCAGAAAAGCCCTACGAGCTGCACCCAGTGTAGCTGGGTTGTTCGCAGTGGAATTTTCGGGGAATGGACTAAAGTCCCTATATAAGAAAAGTACCGCCATCTACTCTTTCCTCCGCCGTCTCCTCTCCTAAAGCGCTTGTTTTTTTCTTAACGTTTTGCTTGCGAAAGCAAGTCGATGGTGGCACACCTAGAAAGTCCACGTTGAAGCTTTCACTGCAGGCCGGGCACGCGCCGCCGCCGCCGCCGGCGACTGCGGCTGCGCAGAAGACTTTCAACGTGGCTCTGAGGCGGAAAAAAACAAAATATAAAGAAGTGAAAGCGCCGCTATCATCGTTCAATCGGAGATACAGGAGAGAGAGAAGCGGCGTTGATCAAAGGATGGCGGTACTTTTCTTATATAGGGATTTTAGAATTGACGACTTCAGCACGCCCACTACAAAATTTGGTTGGAAAACAAGGGGCTTTCGCTGTCGATGATATTTGACAGCTTCTCAGCCTGCTGAGTTGAGCTGAGTCACTTGCGTTTCACGAGATAGCGATAGCGCAGCCAATAAAACAGGCACTCTTTACCGCTGGTCAGTTAAGCTGTCTCAAGGTAAACAGAAAAAATAAGCGCATCAGCGCCTATCTAACACGACTCATTCCGTTTTTTAGAAAATGGTGGAACAGATAACGTCGAGATATGCACCTTTGGTTGGAAAATACATATTTCGCGCATGCGCATAATATTTTTGCAAATGATCAATTTGCTCTGCTGTCGCTCTCCAGGCGTTCGGCAACCTGGGACGGACGGACCGTGTCAGCCATGGCTACGGCATTCTTTGGCCGGGACGCGACATGGCATAGGTGGCAGTGGTATTCCATACTTCCTGGGCATTTCCCCACATTGTGAAGCTTATTTGAAAACATTTTTTTAATGCACTAGTTGCTATTTCCTGATGTCTCTGCCCCGCGAGTGTTCTTTTTTTTTCCTACGTTTGCCGCATTGCTGCTTTGACATATTGTAATATGTTTTGCTATGCCCCACGACAGTATGTGCGTCGTGACCACTCAGGTTATTCTTTCTTGTGTGAATAAACCTGCTTTACGACTTTTGGCTCGATGAGCTTGTCACTCATCGCGTGATGCGTGGCTGCCGTTTGCGGAACTCGCTTCATCACTGGCACACAGTTGAATCAAACGGGCTCAAAAAAAAACATGACTGAACATCAATCTACTTCTCAATGGCACCTCTGTATTTCTTCCATTTGCACTTGGGGTGATAGAACATCGTAAACCTATCACAAACGTTTATTCCTTTCTTCCTTCATTTCTTTCCTGTTCGTCTAATTATACTTACATGCACTATATTTACCATGATAGCTGCTATAAGTGCTCCTCGCATACGTAATGCTGATACGGTTTTCTAGTGAACTAATACCCCATGATCTCTGATAGTGCTCATATCTGAGAGTGCTCATCAATTCACATGTTCAAAAACTTGAGAAGTGTTATGAACTTGAGGATGACAGGGTGTTGTTTAGAGGAAGAGCCAGAAGCTTTCAAATATGTTTTGTTGAATCTGCACTGAGCCGAGAAGTTAATGTCTATAGGTAGTATTGCCTGCTCCTCGTCACAGGGAAAAAAAAGGCATTGGAAAAAGTCAAACACACGTTTAAAATCCCGCACATGAGCGAGGGTTGGCACATAATACAGTAAACATTTTGCACAAGCATGCGCAATTCCTTAAATAACCAAAAGAACTAAGTAAGAATGCGAGAAGGTAAAATTAAATAGACGTTTTGTGGACGAGTGTACCGACACAACTACGCATAACCACATAACTACACAGCACACAACTACATAACCAACTCAAAACGGGCCCGGCACATACCTGATCGGCTGTATAAATTTGTAACTATAGACTCGGACGCGAAATTTTATTACTAGCCTCAGGTGTCGGTATATTCCAAGAAAAGGTTTAAAACGACAAATGTGCTCTCAGTAACCAAGTTGGTGGCCATTTGACCCACTCATCAGTCTTATTCTGAATTACCTCTTAAGTATGAATTCACGCACTGCAATACCGGTAATTTAGGGCATGTCTCCTCACCAATCACAGCCAAGATTTCCTTTTTTAAGTGACTACAATTACAGTTAGAGGGCACGAGTCTTTTGCGAGTGTTCTTGCCTACGGGAAGTTTGGGGAATTCAGTCTAGACACACAATAAATCGCTCTTGCTTTCCCACAAACGGAAAGGGAAAAAAATTATCGATGCGTGGGGTCTGGAGGTGAAAATTTCAACTAGTGTCATGTGAAATTGCCACATCTATTATCGTCTAGTTCGACGCGTTTTTCTAAGGTACCATCAAAGCGTCTTCCATGACGAGCGCCTACCGGGGTAACTTAGTTCGCCGGAAGGAGCAGTAGATATGTCTTGCCTATAACGACGTAGTAAAAGTAGGGCAAGTTTGCGCAATGAAAAACTGTTACCGCATGACCGAGCAGACAAAAGGATTGCGGGGAACAGAGAAATTTGGCAAGTTGTGGCAGCGGCTCCCAAGACGCTGATCAATCGCTCGTCTCCGCTTTTGCAAGGCCGCCAAGGGACTTCGCACACCGGTAGTGCACGCTGCAGTGAAGCGTAAACTAGCCCGGTGGCCGCTGGAACCCTGCTGCGGATAAGCCGTCACGCGTGCCTTCCTGAGGGCCATCAGCTCCGCATGTCTTCATTTTTTTTTTTTGTCATTTTCTCCGCCTGCGCACAGACGGTCAAATGAAGTGCACCGATAACGGAGGAGTGCTCCATCTCCTGTCGTTACACGAATGCTGAACACACCTCGTAGACACTATGTTCTCATCCTTTGGAGATATTGTAACGAGATGCCGTAAGAGCCAGTTAGTGCTTTCAGCTCACCCCCAAATTGGATTTTGCTGCCCCACCGCCAATACCGGCCGCTGCTTCACAGTAATAATGATGCAAGCGAGGGTGGAGAACTTTGTCAGCTGTTATACCAATAGTCGAAGAGGTCGTTCACGTTACTTTGCTAGGATCCATTTCAGTTTCCATTTTTTTTCTTCACTGTAGCGCACAGTGTCAAACTTGCGGTAATAATTGTGGCGTGATGGCAATTGAGCCAAGGATTATAATCCAAAACAAAAGAAGACTTAACGAAAAACGTAAGTGGATAAGGCCACCGAAAAGAAACTGGTATTTTTTTTTTTTTTTGATCGCCTGGACGAAATTATTCTTTAGTCACAGGGGCCTCTCTTAGTCTCTGAAAGTACATGTGTAAGTAAGAGAGGAAAATAACTGGAATTTCCAATCCGGCACAGTGTAAGCTCAATACGTTATTCGATGACATACAGTGCGGATAATCGATAATTATACAGAAAAAACTAGCCGACGCCCATAAGCCTTTGTAATGCTTACCACGCATGAACGCAATGAATATAGGAGGCAAAGGACGGCAAAGATAAAAGTACGATGCTTAAGGCGACATGTCAGTGCTGACTCAGTCCAGAGCGCTCCAGTCCACTGAGAGTTATGTTTAATCACAGTGCCTAAAGCCTGGGTGGGAGAGGCAAATAAAGAAGAGTGACGAAGGAAATAACAGGAGGTTCACCAGGTCGAGCCCGGTTGGCTACCCTGCACTGGAGAAGGGGGAGTGAAAGATGAGAAGATGAGTTCACAGCATGCACGCACGCACATGCACCAGTGTTCATCGTTAGGTCTGTCACAGGTGGTCATATAAACTAGTGGACCTCAAGAAGCGCAGCAGTGCTTTCGTGGCCTTGCACATAACACACGTACAAGGCCATGGTCCCAGTATCCTCTGTTCTGTAAAGGGCCTGTCATCAAATTTCTTTAAAGCATTCGGAAAGGCGTGCCTCTGATCTTCACGTGAACGGCATAACAGATGCGAAAGGTTAAAGAAACGGAGTTCACTGGAGTTCACTAACCAGTGCCTCAACGAAACGGAACCATATGGCGTTTTTTATTGCGATAGCAATTAAATGGACACTCCAAAGCGGATTTCTGCCTTTGGCGTCGCCGTCGCCGTGAGATTCCGTATGGCGTCCACGAAGATGAAATCGTCGCCGCGCTCCGGACGCTGTATATGCGAGTGAGAGGGCGCGAGGGACGTGCGCTTCCACGGTGAGCGAGCGCACGTCGGAGAGCAAACGCGCGTTCTGCGCCGTGCTCCCTGAAGGGCTGCAGAATTAAGCGTCTCTTTCCTCCTTCACCATATATAGAGAGCAAACGCGACATATTCCGTTCGCGCGAAAGGCCGTGGGGGGACGGGAGGGAGGGAGGGAGGGAGGCGACGTTTAGCTGCGGCACCAAATGCGTATTTATATAAAAACGTTGAGAGGCGAGAAGGTGCGTAAGATTTCCGACGCTGCTCGACGAGTGTCCCATTCTGATCTCGTCGAAAACATCCGAGCCGCCCCCAGAGGCACCGGCAACAGTCACCAACGCCGCGCGCGTTCGGTGTGATCGCAGGCAAAACGCCGACGGCATCGACAACAGTTCTGCGCGTTGCTGGTACTGCTGCATGTCCAAGTTTATATAGCTGATAAAACTACTATCCTCTGTATACTAATTTGCTATCGCAATTGATGCTTCACCTTTCGGGTGAAACTGCGACAATTTTTTTTTCAATACAACTTTTCTTCAGCGTTAAAATCTAGAATCTTGCGACTTTCATGGCACTTCTTTTTATCGTTCTATCATGGTCTCAACAATCCTTAATGTGAAGTGGCCATAATTTTCTCTGTGTAAAATTTATTTCTTTCTATAATTCTGGAAATGGGTATTTCCAAGTACATGTATAACAGGAAGCCGAAGTCCTATATGACATTACGTCGCCTTTTGTCAAAGTTTACTGTTAGACCTGTTCTAACGATTATATAGAATGTAACATGGATAGATGTGTGCCGTGTGTGTGGATGTCGCGCATTTCGTATGAGAAACTGTAGCTATCACTAAACTGTTGCACCGTAGAGCTCGTGTTTTGGGCATATACGGGCAACATTTTTCCGGTCCTTGCGAATGCCCTAAGCATTGGTACCCTCCGGTTCTGAAAAATCACTTCTGCGGCGACATAGCGGTGAATGCGACAAAAATGCTTTACCATTACGTCACACCACTTTGAGGTCCCGGATTCATGATTTAAAACCACGTTCGCCACATTGCAAAGTGTTGTTCAGAAGCTGACTCGATAAACGGCCTGGCTCTTCGCGGAGCGAAGTGCAACTGACGGTGGTCTGGAGCAGCACTATATATATATATATATATATATATATATATATATATATATATATATATATATATATATATATATATAATGCTCTCCAATCCCCTCTCTACCTCCGCCCCGTGACCGACTTCCCAGAATTCGCACACTTTGTTTCAATTTGACGCTCCTAATGCTAACGCAATTAAAAAGAAAACAGTCGCAAAATCTCTTGGTAACGCAAATAGTTGCAGAGTAAACATTCCTACCTAGCGAGAGAATGTCCAAGTTCGAATCTGAGTCTGGGTGGCTGTTTCGTCGTTTCATTTGACAGATGGAGCTGGCGAAGTCGTATAAATGACTTCACGTGCCACAGGGACGCCTTGGCAGCTTTATATTTTGCTTCGCCACCGTCATTAATCGTCATTCTTCTTCTTTTTGTTTTTTGGGGGAGGGGTTGGGGGAATGAGCTTTCCCCGTTGGCTTCGTATTTTCCCTGAGACTTCCGTGGTCCGAGGAAATGGAGGGAGGTTGCTTCATTGTCTTGACGGGTATCATTTCTTTTCGTCTTTCCCTCGTGCCCATTCCCTCTTGGTTCCTTAGGCCAGCTTCACTCTCACCGTGATGCACCAACGTTGGTCGGCGCATTTCCATTCACATCCTTTGTTGCTCTTTGCCCAGTGGTACAGGGGTCAATGGCGCGTTATTTATGAGCCTCCGTGTTACAGCTACGTGGTAGGTGTGCAGGACTAAGCAGCGGGGAAAATGCACACTTTCACTGAATTGGGGGTTATCTGTTCTGTTACCTCCGGCTTTTTTTTACTCGTTCTTTTTTTTCTGTTAAAGAAAGGCGTTGCGTGCTTTTCTGCATTCTAGTGTTTCTTCTTCTTTTCGTCTTTCTTTGTTTTTTTAACAGCGAAGCTGTTTAAGCTAGCCGTAAAAAGTATGGTGTTTCACAGAAAGCCAGCCGCGCCGTAGCCATGGCAACCAACGATGCCGCAGCTGGTAGAACACCTGGCGCCACCTGCCGCCTGTGTACTGCGCATGCGCCGACAGCGAGCAACGGCTATATAAGCCGGTGCGCGGCGGCTCTCGATCAGATGCAGCCATGGGACGTTTCCCGCGTTCGGGCCGGAGAAACGCGGGCGGCGTCGGCAGCAGCTCGGCGACACTGCGCACAACCGGTTCCGGCCGCCGCGCCGAGATCTGCGCATGTGCCGGGATAACGATGGGATCTACGCATGCGCTTACCTTGAGGCAACTGCAATGTAAGCGTGTGCGCGGCGGCGTTCGATCAATATATATTCAAGGCACTGTAGTAGAAGCCATGGGACGACTGAAGATAGTTCGTGCTCCCGAAGAAGATGCCGCGCTTCGCGAAGCAAGGCTCGCTGCTAGGCGGGAGAGGCAGCGGCAACCTAGCATCAGCCATAATATGCCCCTACAATCGCCCAGCTTCGCTGTTTCAAGCCTTGCGCGGCCGAGTGCAAGCTTAAGCTTTTTTTCTTTCAGGTGCTATGCTATGCCTGCGCGTATGCTCGCAGAGTGAGTCTTGGTATCTCCTTAATGTGAAAGTTTTTCGGAATAAAACTCGCACAGCAGTTGACGCCCACCCTGTGGTTTGCGTTCTTAGTCCGTGTTTGCTTTGCGCCGTTCAGTTCCTGATATGGGCCCCCAACAGTTCAACTCAAGTGTCAACTTGGCCGCAATGCACTTCGGTAAAAAAAAAAGTGATAAATTTGGGAAATGTGACTTGTGTACTTAACGCCAAGCCTTTTAATGTTTCATTGTAAGTTCTCACGCCAATATAAAGCAAGATGCTTCGTCTTCATTTGGCTTTTAGCTTCCTCGTCCCTGTATCTTTCCTTACTCTTCATCGCATAACTGGGTGTTGTGGCCTCAGCAAACACCGGCAAAGTCCACCCAACCCATTGAGAGAACTCTGCGACCCGCCATAGAGCTTACGGTAAACAGGAGAATGAATGAAGTGGGTTTGCTGTCAACATGAAGTACTCTTTATGAGTAATATGACCATCACGAGCGTAATATCTCTGGACCGAGAAGACTGTCCTTTATGAGGGGATGCCTCGACTCGGTATTAAAAGACGTTTTTTTTTTTCTTTTTTTTTTCTTTGGGGGGAGGGGCACGGGTTTGACAGCGAGTTAGACAACTTGAAGTATTAAGCTCGAATGCGCTGCTCTTTCGCATTACGTTCTTCGTAGCCGAGCATAAGCGTCCTTCCTTTGGCATTAATTTCAAAAGCGACTTTCCACCACAGTCGCTGCAGGGGTAGTAGAAAGACATAAAAACTACGCTGACGAAAGTCGCGCAGGATAATATTAGTGATCCGGCCACGGCATGAACGTATGTGTGTTCCTTCCAATTCAAAGCGGTAATGTGGAAACCGACCGATGGAAACGCACTGCGCTTCAAAGGAGATTAACGAGGTAAAATTCTTCAAAAGCCTGTCCAACATTTCCTTTCTATATTTTAACTAGGGCGATATGTAGCAAATCACATGTTGTAAACAATATGAAAATAAACAGAAATGGCATTCAGCTACGCGAGACTTAGGTGCTGCAATGATGACATAGCAAAATCCGCGTCTGTTAACCTCAGGATTAAGCTTGGCCTTCATCGGCATTTTTTAAATCCCGAGTCTCAAGGGATAGGCTCCACAGGCAAGTTGATGTTTCCATCTGGACTACCTGCTATCACCTATGACGTAAACCTAAATCTCGATATACAACCGTTTTTGCATTCTGGCTCGAGCAGAATGCGGCCACCGTTATTGGAAACTGAGCCCGTGTCCTTCCTCTCAGCAACATAACGCATCAGCCACTCATCCACTCCGACAGGTAATTACCGTGAAGCTGAATCTACTTATGAAGCTTCAGCACTTGTGAAGCTATAAGAAAAGACGTAGCGACATCCTCTGAATATCTGGCGCACGTACTTGGGTATGTGTTCTGGGAGCTTTGAAGCCATCACGAACGAGTGCGGAAGGTCCTCTTTCTCTTGAAAGGATTTGCCACTCTTAGTTTTTAATCCTTTCTGCAGCTAAAAGCTCTCCTTGTTTCTTCCTCATGCATATGATCTCAGATTATGAACTCAATTATTCATAGAAAGCATTTCACCGCTGTCAAACAGAAATGAACTCTACGCGATAGCGGCAAGCTTCAGAACGGAAATCCATGTGAAGTTATTTCACAGAAATACGACGCAATGTGGGCGAGTTCAAAAGTGCTATATTTCCAACTTTATTTCAGTCGCCAAACAACACAAAACACGCCAGCAAACCAAAACACGACAGGGAAGCCACGAAGCCGCATTGCTGATCGAATCTTACGGCATAATCTTACAAATGAGCCCTTAATAAATTTTATTTGAAGATACTGTTAGTCCCACTTGGGAATGTTACAGGAGATGGAAATAGAAAATAAAGTGAGAGCGGACAGATGTCCTTTCCGTGCTACGTGATGTGCTGACGAGGCGTTCTTCATGATCAGCTGCATATGCCCTATAGTTAATCAGTGGCCATGGCGTCCTGCTGATAAGGACGAGGTTGTATGTTCAATTCACAACCTCACAGGCCTGATTTGGATGGGGGTGGAATACAAAAATGCTCGTGTTTCGTGCTATGAGTGTAGTTTAAAGGGTCGCAGGTGGACAAAATTAATTAGAAGCCATCCAATGCGGCTTTTCTCATAGCCCGTGGGATGCTTTGGGACGTTCAACTTCATGAATCAATCTCATGCAGGTGGCAATGTTTCAGAAAGTGCTTCATATTCGGTCAGACCTTTGTACGTCTGCCGACAAAATTAGCCTTATAACCCACAAGTGTAGGAGATAAATGCAATTAGCTGGTTAGGATGTCACTTTTTACGGTAGGTTCGATCTGTAGATTGCCACTCGAGACAATGAATGTGCTCTTGGAAAGTGATGTAGCGCATACAAGTGCCGTGATGTATAGGTTGCGCTTAAAAGGGAGCATAAAGAAGGTTGCCCAAATTAGCATTTTGTACAAACCCTTTCATTTGTTACCTACAAACCTCCATAAACTTTGCGACTCTTGTTGACAGGTCAAACCCTTTCGCTACACCACACGCCGACTAGAAACCGACTATAAGTGTGTCGAGAGCAGAAGCATTATGTTGTATTGATCAAACCACTGCCAAGTTGCAGAGAACAGTGTTAATGCAGACTATTATTAAATGTAAGAGACCTGAATTTCGGGAAAAAAAAAGAGCACCGCAACAGATGCGCACTGCCAGCTGTAACGTCCACATGAACGTTATCTTAGAGGAGGAGGAAAAGAAGGAAGGAAAGGCAGGGAGGTCAACCAGACGCACGTCTGGTTTGCTACCCTACACAGGGGAAGGGGTTTAAAGGGATGAAAAGAAAGACATGAGAGAGAGGGAAGAGGGTACTTTCAGTGTGAACACGTGCAGGTGTCCATCACTTCACAATCGGTCACTGAGGCCAGTCGGTTTCATGAATCGTAGCAATGCCCGCGTCGCTTTGTAAGCCTGCGACACGTGGGGCCATGGTCCAAGAATATTTGTCTCTGAAAATGGTCTGCTCTCTAATCGGTTTAACACACTCCGAAGAACGTCGCGTTTTATGTCATAAAGATTACAAAAACACAAAAAATTCTTGATATAAGCGCGAAGAAGACACGGACGGAGGCGGAAGAAGACAGGACGAGCACAAAAAATTATCCAGCCCTTCCCCTGTCGAGAAAATAGGGGTAAGCGAAGCTTGTCGTGTGTGTACCTGACCTTGTTCAGAGTAATTTAATGTTCACGACATGTCATGGTAATAAAACATAAACTTTTATTAAATGTATGCATCGAGGGAAGGAAACGTACAACGGAAGGAAAAGTTGCACGAAAGGGAAGCAAAAGTACAAGGAAAGGGATCGAAAAGTACCACGAAAAGGAACGAAAAGTAGTTGGAAAGGGAAAGGAAAGTAGTAGGCCAAGTACACACACGACAACCTTTGCTTACCTCCATTTTCTCGACAGGGGAAGGGCTGGTGATTTTCTTTCTTTCTCTCTATCTTTCTATCTCTCTCTTTCCTTCTCTCTTTCTTTTTCTATCTCTTTCTATCTTTCTCCCTCTCTCTCTCTTTCTCTATTTCTTTCTTTCTTTGTTTCTTTCTTTCTCTCTCTCTATCTCTCTTTCTTTCCCTCTTTCGTTCTCTCTTTCTCTCCTGTCTCTTTTTTGTCCCTATTTTGTGCCATTGAGCTTGGACCCTTTCTCCACTATTGCTAGGATCGGCGCACTTTTCAGCGTGACACCACCACCACCACCGCCACCGCCGAAACTTGTGGAGTCTAAAAGCTTCGCTTAAAATTTGTCGGCGCTTCCCCTACCGGGAACAAGGGGGCACGCGCAGCTTGGCGTACCCTGAAAATTGGGTGTCGCGTTCCCTGGCCTCGGGGTTCGCTGCCCTTCATTGACGCTGGGCTTCGGTAAGACGGGCTTTTGACGTGGGATCGCTGCCTGCCGCTGTAACCGAGCCTGAGCTTGGGCTGCCTTGAATGCAGGATGCGCACGGCGAGCGCTAGCCTGCTTCCGGCGACGTTGACAGCGTTTCTCGTCGAAAGCGGCCTGTTCCGCCGCCGACCGAACAACGATGCCTTCCCATCCGTTTGCTGATAGTACACTGAAAAGAAGACCCGACGCAACGTGTGAGAGGCCCTTTGCTTCCCTTGTCCTTCCCCGGGCGCGCGCCTGCTCCTGATTGCGTGCTACCGTCACGTGTTACGGGCGCGAGCCTCATGTGTTATACCCCTAACACACGGGCACTCTAAAGTCCTTTAGGCAAGGCAACATCTATCGGAAAGGTGTTCAAGCGCAGTGACACACGACAAAGGAGTATCTCCCTCCCGGCAAAGTTCCTTTGCGGAAAAGAAGATCGGACAGCTGATTTTCGAGCGGAAAGGTGTACTCTCGTATACAGCATGCACAACTAATCAATAGAAGAAAACCAGTTACATAACTACGTTGCCCCGTAAGTATTTTTTTTTTAGTTTGGAAAATGTTTAAATTTTTAGCGGTAATGCGATATGTCGAACAGTGAAGGTTCACTCTAGCTATACTCTCAAACGCACGCACCACGTCACTAGCGCCACCATGTTGAATTCCTAATATGCGCATTATAAGCAATCAAAAATGGGGAAAATGTTTTTAGGTTCTACAATCACTAAATGTAATCTACATGCGCAGCTTTTTGTAAGAAAAAGCGTTTAACAAGCAACGCTTTTTCTTTCTTTTTTTTTGCGCCGCTCATCTGAGGAACCACCTAAAGCAGTTATGTGGTGCTGTGTGTCATCGGCGCAACTCCTTTCTGCAAAGCGTCCTTCAGAGTAAAAAAAGTGGTTTCCTGCAAATGACTTTACTTTTGCCCGTGTGTCAGGGGTATTATTCTTAGCCTTTCCCGTCGTTTTCCTTCACTTGCACGATACTTGCGCGAGACGGGTTTTTTTGCGGTCACACCTACAACGGCACCAACACTTCTGAGGAAACACAAGCTTTGCTTGAACACCTGCTCCATCGTCACTTCGCAGTTGCATTAGTCGCAGATCGGTGTTTCGGACATTCCAGTAAGGAATGAGTAGGCTTTCGTAAAAGTCGCCCTTAACCAGAGGCGGCAAAGTAAAGTTGCATCACATCGGGAGAAGTGCGATGGAATATGCAACTTCAGTGTATGATCCAGTCGGTGGAGACGACAGTTTCAGAGAATCGGGGTGTTCCATGAAGTTTCACTCTTGGTTTGAGCAAGTAAACGAATGCCCCTCGCCGCCTCTGTCCTTGATAAGGGTATAGGAATGGTCAGGGTTTCTTTACGGGCTGACCGGCTGGCATCATCAGCAAGGTCATTACCGACGATGCCACAGGGTCCCGGAAGCCATGGGCAGATGATGTCATGTCCATTTATGAGAGCTTCATGGAGGACTCTGATCTCAAACACCAGTTGTTCATGGGTCTTGCATCATAAGGCTGACTGTAGACTCTGAAGTCTGCAGCCTTTGGAGTCGCAAAATGTCATCCACTTTGAAAGTTTTGCTTGTGCGATGTGATTAAAAGCGGCACGTAGGGCGGTAATTTCTGATGCCGTAGAGGTCGTTATGTGGGACACTTTGAACTTCATTGCGACTTGTAAGACTAGGATGAAAGCCTGTGGAGCTTTTGGCTCAGACAGATCCATCGGTGTAAATGTGCATTTTTTGTTCATGTGCCTCGTTCATGATGACAACTCAACTGTCATAGAGCCACTGTGGAATGAGGGGTCTTCTTCGTAATTCCCGGAATCGTGAGGTGTACTTGTGGCTGCCGTAGGCATCGCAGGGGTAACAGTGGTCCTACTGCTGGTGTAAAGCCTGACTGAATTCAACCTTGATGTGTCACAACGAGTTAGGAAAATGTGGCTTGAAGTCTTTGTGCTGGCAAAGCAACAATGTAGTGACTGGGTACGCGACACAGTTGTCGAATGTGTGCTCTGAGGTTGTTGAACACTATGCCATTTTGAAAGAAGTTTATGGAAACACTGCAGTCATTTTCAGCAGTGCATCTTGAAGGTTAAAACGGAGAATCCCCAAATGGAGGTATATAACACTTGGCGACATTCGAAGCACTCAGAAATCACTAGTTTTGACCACCACTCTCTGGTTACCTGGGGCCAGTATAGCCGAGCATTAGAAAACTGCCCCTTGCGAAAATGATTTCCTGTAACCTAGCTATCTTTTTTTAACTGTCCATTTTGTTTCCTCGGATTCTCTCACCCTTCAAATCACGTACTACACCAGCGAAAGTAGCCTTAACACTCTGCTGGAAACATGAGACAGCGTACAAGGTGTAAAAGAGAAACGTTTTCAATTTCCAGGAAGAAGAAGTTCGCGTTGCCGAAGATTGCCGAAAGTGGTTGCGTGAATAAAGATTTAAAAAATGTCACATAATCTCTTTGGAAGCGGGACGTTTTTTAAGCGCCTGAGAAAAGCTCGTGAAAAATGAAAGTTGGATCCCCTTACTGCTGCTATGTTTTCTTTTTTTCTAACCCGATCTGGTGGCGAAGTTAGCGAGCTTTATTTCCCGGCTCATTCCAATGGGGATGATATACGGAAGCGCTCGTCTAATAAACTTCCGACATACGCTGAATAAACTACAGTGTTCAATGTTAATGCTAAAGTTTCTGCCACGGCCGTCACCTAAAATATGTTGCTGCTTTAAGACGTTTAAAGTGATCCGCGAATCAATGCGGCTTTTTGTTTTCGTAAACTGCACTTCGTAAAGCTATGAAGGTACAACATCAATCTTCGCTCATTATTTCCTTCTTTATTTCACCACTTCAGATCACCACGACTCTCGATGACGCCTCGGCTACATCGGCTCACTGTTCAACCGCATAAAGGTTTCAAAGTCGGTCGTCCACTCTCTTCTTTGTGCTGTGTTTTGTGATCAGCCTTACTTAATAAAATTATAGATTACCAAAAATGACAACTGTCGACTTTACTGAAATCCTCTCTTAATATTTGCCATGGAAATTCTTGACCACGCCTAAGGACACAGGGAAGTAACTTCCTTTTTCCTGCAGGTCTTTCACCATCATCTATATATATATATCTTTAAGCACGTGAACCAAAGGGACATACGCCATAGTAAAAAAGCACGTAATATTTTTCTTTTATTTCTTGAAACGCCTACAATGGGTTATCCTTCTCAATGGAGTCATTCTTTCATAGAAGAAGAAAGACAACATTATACAGCATATTCAAGAGTTCTCTAAAGAACTGTTTCCTAGTTTCCGAGTAGCGCAAAAGCGACGCAAACGTAGGTCTGCGCGTATCAATATTTGTTGGTGTAGAGATAAAATCGAGGTACTCCCGTGGCCAACGTTTAATATTATCGAATAGCAAATCTTCTAATGGTTCTTGTGGCACTTTCTATGCTTACGGTGTCTGTTGCTTACGAGCTTTCCTACTTTAAAGTCCCACGTTAGTAATACGACGCGTTTATACTCTGTCCGTTATCCTGACAGTGGTTCTCCCTTCACTGAATATTGTCATTTCTGATTCCTTGTAGTACAGGGAATGAAGCACTCAGTGCAATACACCTATGACACGTTAAATGAAAAAATAAATAAACGTTGCCTGATCTGAAGTCGTATTATACGAGATTATTATTTTTAGGTTTTACGGAATTTTTAAAAATCGCCTGTGGCCGTTAGCATAATTCTTGTCCCTGAGCTAGATTATTCGAAGAGGCGGGCAATACTAGCACGAGAAATTGAAACACATATTCAACATATTAAGAAAAATTCATAAATGATCACGTTAATTATTACTTTACGGCAAATATTGAAATTGACGAATTGTAGCCGGTGAAATTGCAAGACGCATCCATTTGAAATGAGTTTGCAGGTTGACATCAATTTTGAGATGTTATTTCTCAAAGTGTGGGACAAAATACATGGGCGATCCAATTACTTTTGTGCTTCATTCATAAAAGAGCGTTTTCTATAAACAGTAAATGGAACAATAGCGCATTTTTATGGCGAGTTTGATGGCGCATATGTCCAAACTGGCGTCATTCTGTAAATTCATTCAAAGTGGATGGGCCTTGCAAACTCACCGGCTATGATCCGTTAATTGTAATATGTGCTATAAAGTAATTATTTCAGAAAATATTTAGTGATATTCTTGTTAATTAGTTGCATATGTGTTTCGATTTCTCGGGCAAGTAATGTCTGCCTCTCTCAATAATCCAGCTCAATGACTAGAATGATGTTATCAGCAACAGGTTATTTTTAAATATTCCGTAAAACCTAAATATGATCACCCTGTATAACTGTTTCAACACTGTATGTTATGCAATAAAAATCTGTTCGTTGCATTATTATGTAACGTACGCGGGGCAAATGTTGCTCTCAAGAAAGCAGCGCAAAAGTCTTGTCCATTTCCAAAGGTGTGCCAAAACTCGGAACTTCCTGCTCCAGGAAGCAATATATTAGTGCACAGACTTCGCAGTTTTAGAAAGCCTGAGACATCGACCTATTATTTTTTTTTCTTCTGTGTATTTGTGTTTCAGTTCATCTAACCTGTCCGCAATATAAACTCGTCCCAGAAAACCGATCCCTTTTGTGAAGTTTACAGTCCACCTCTCAGCTAAGACGAGAAGGGTGCAAAGTATTTATATATTGTTACGGATGATCGATTTTTATTCACAGGTGAAGACTAGGATGGATGAGAGGTCGCCACGTAGTCGCGACCGAAATGTAGCCGTGGCTGCTGCTGAGTTCTTCGTTCTCCTCCTCTTCTATCTCCTCTTTCCCACGTTACAATATATATGACGCAGAGGCTGACGACAAAGCGAAGGCGAGAGCTGTGCGCCTCAATCTATAAAAGCTTTAGCCTCCTGCTGGACTAAAGTAGCGCACAGTGAAACCCGCGTTCTCTCACTCTGTATATATTTTACTGAACTCTTACTTGGGATAAAAGCGCTGAGGATTTAAAGTGTGTTCTGAACAAGAAGCAGAAGAGCAGCTTTCACTTAGGCGAACAGGCGAACGGAGACGCAGAGTCGTCGAAATTGTATAGAAGGTGGGGCGGCAATCACTTTCGGGTCACTGCTACACTCTCCTTCTGCAGTCCTCTTCCCATTTCTTTTTCTTCTTTCTTTTACTGGCTCTAAGAACTTTACTTGATGTGTTATATAAATCAATATTTTTCCTTGTCGGCAGATTTTATAACGTCAGGACTTTAAACGCAGTTGCAGTTGTTGAAACTCTGGCACACAATTACAATATTTATTAAATAATTTTTTAGTACTTATTGCTACTTATTGCTGGGCTGGTTGGTGCAAACTTGCTAAGGTGTATTGGGAAGCGAAGCAATACTAAGAACAAAGTCGGCACCGTTCTTGATACGCCTATAGCACTAAAGCAACTATTTTTACATGTTGCAGCCCCTTAAGTACTATAGCAGGAGAATTTACACAATACAAAGAAACAGTGCAATAGGAAAAATCTTGCAAAAGGAATAGAAAACATGCACTAGAGATGTAGTAGGGAAACATGTAATAGTGCAATAGAAATAAACAAAGCCAGTTCAAGACAAACATTAAAAGAAATCTTAGATAAAATAAAAAACTCTAGCGCGGTTGACAAGTCGATGTTGCCAGGTTGTCAATCCGTATTCCTATGGTCCGCGAAAAACGGCTGTACTTGGATAAGACGTTCCAAGAATTAAAGAGCTACATTTACTTCGTGGCTGTTCCTGGTGAATGAAAATTTAGCATGTAACAAGTAGTTTTTAGGCATACACTTGGCATAGCCAAGTATGTGGCAACTTTCCAAACTACAGGAAATTTCTTGTCGGCAATGAGGTCCTTATTGTTGACGTCACTGTGCTGTCTATAATAACGATCAATCAGGTTTATATGCAGCCAAGTTTTAGTGATAACTGTATTGTGAGAATCATCTCGAAGAAGTAACAATTCTAGAGCATCACTTATATTAATACTTTTAGTGTCCATATTCATTAATTGTAGCTGCCCACTATGTGCAGGTCCAAACGTCACGCCTGCGCTTGTACAGGCTGACTGTTCGCCAGCTCTGGGCACTTGTTTTGCGAAATATCCCAATTGAAGTTATCTTTGCCTGCTTTGACGTAGGCACATAGTAAAGACTCTAGAAGATTTCTAAAGAAGATTTCTCTAACATAGAATATAGAACATAGAAGATTTCTAGCACATAGAAGATTTCTCTAAAGAAATCTTCTTGTTTAATTTAATCAATTTTAACTCAATATTTACCCCTTTACGCCGTCTTCTTTCTTCATTTCTTGTTCTTTGTGGTAACGTCACGGCAAACCTTTCCCACATGCGGATCACATTTCGCAGCTAAAGGGGAAGCTATGACAACAGCGATGTTGACCTCACCAAGGGTCCGCCTTGTTTGGAAGGCAGGCAGAGTAATCTATTTATTGATTATAAAGAATTGTTCTCTCGATTTCTGTAAACTTTCCCAACATATTTCGCCATGAATGTGCCATCATTTACCTTTCGCAGCTTAGTTTTACATCAAACAAGCAAATTTATTCTGCACTGCAGTCTCCCGAAGCCAGCCAGCTATGCTTTAGTTGATCGCATTCTGTCGTTACGTTTAACGTTTTATAGGGCAGGGCGTATTCCGCCTGTTCTACTTATGGGCAGATCTAGTCTGGCTCTTCCTGTGGTGACGGATGGCTCAGGCAAAAGTACTCACCACTTCGATGGGGGCGAAATGCGAAAACACCCGTGTACTTAGATTTAGGTGCACGTTAAAGAACCCCAGGTGGTCCAAATTTCCGGAGTCCCCCACTACGGCGTGCCTCATAATCAGAACTGGTTTTGGCACGTAAAACCCCATAATTTAATTTTTTTTTAAAGTACTCACCACATTTAAGAAGCAGTCTTGCTCAGTGTGGCTGCAAGTCATATGTAGAGACCTGTGACATGCTGAAGGACAATAAGATATGTTGTTTTATTGCGCCATTAAAATTCATACATACCTTTGCGCTTGCCATACGCCATTTAATAAACAATTATTCTAGGTATACGTTCAGTCACGCAGTAGAATTTTACAGAAGGACATGGTCTGTGATACTCTTGATCTGCTTGCATAGGAAGACATGGTGAGGGAGTTGTCCTCTGCCCTAGAAACAGAAGCAAGCGCTACTTTTTCCTACATTCAGTTAGTTGCGGAGAATCGAATATGCATTGAAAAAAAGAACGTTCAGCCATTGGCTTATTTATGTGTCTATTGTGGCTAAATCAGTTTTGCGTGCTTGCTGTTTGAGCTATTCGTGTTTCGAAAGCAACATTTCACTGCACATCCTGGCTTGCGGAGAACACCACACTTAATGTTGCCGAATACCATTTCGAAGTATACGCCCCATCCCGGATGGTGGTGCACAATAAGAGACGAAAGAAACACACGCGAGAGGAACGAAATTGTCGGAAGCAGCATATATATTTGAGAGAAGTAAGCATGTGGTACAAAAACACAAATGCAGCTCGTGACTTCAAAAGTGACAGACTGCTGCTCTTCACAACGTGTTTCCAAACTGCAAAGAGGAAAAACGGTAACAGTGACACTACTCGCATTTCGAAAGCAGTGTGACACTGCCGCGTGCGAGAAGTCAAAGCTGGAAGGTGCAAGGCAGAAAACTAGCTTACGTCCATAGTGTTCCACTTGCAGGCCTTGTGCCGTCCCCTACAATGCTACATACGAGAGGCTTTTGTGTGAGTGAGACTAGATTTATCGAGACTTAACATTTGTGTCTGCTGTAGACAAGACAGGATTTAAACTCTAACAGTGTGGTCACGTGGTGACATTTCATCTATACACGCCACAAAAATAGCCCGCGCAAGCATGAATGTGATATGATCGTTCTTTTTTGTTTCGATGCGATGTAACTACACTTTTTTGTTTTATACGGTCAACAAAGACAATTTCAATCAACACATACCAAGTATTTCTAAACAGTGAATTACGTGTTCTAGTGTTAAGCTCTAACAATGGATGTGGAGGGGCTTAATGTACCATAGCTTGAGGCATTAGATGTGACAAGTGCACTTCCTGTTTATCGCTTGTCAACAACATTTTTTGTTACCTGGGTAGATGTCAATATCACGACACTTTTTTCCCGTAAAGTGACACTGCTACTGCTGCGAAAGACACATACGTCAAATCGACATTTACCTTTCATGTGCAATGAACTCAATGCTAATATATGGTATTGTTACTAATGTATGGTATTTTTAATTAAATTCTAAATATCATTTTGTTCGGTTGCAAATCAATAGGTGGATTCCTGTTGTATTGTCTGATCTGGTGACACCCGTACATAAAGATTGCAGAAAAGAACACGCACTGTTTAAGTAAGTGTAGGTGACTTAGAAGTTAAGCATGTAAGTCGAAATACATGCACATTTCTGCGCCATCTTGACTACATATTGGTGTCTGTACAATGCTCAAGAAAGCTTTCCCATTGGCGCTAACCAAGATCTACACAAGAAAAACATTCATATTCAATTCTACATTGTTTCAACTTGCAAATCCCTGTACTTAACCGGCAGTGATTGAATCACTTCGGAATATTTCGCAGCTGGTTACGTTTTAACAAGATATTTGTAGAAAAACACATAACATGTGTCGTTCTGCTGTAACCCTACAAAAGCTGCCAATCATTAAAAAAATATTTCTGATGAGTGACATGTTGATTAGTGAACATTACAACAACCGACAAAAACAAAAATCAACAAGACGCATGTTAAGCGCTTGCTACACGAAGGCAAAAAATGTTTCTGCTTTTTTTTTACAGCCTGTTAAATAAAAACGCAATAATTACGACAAAAAATAGTACAGGCTGTACATGGCAATGTACTTGGCAATCTACACAAATATGAAACACACAAATATAAACAAAATTCTAAAACGCATTTAAAAACAGCAGTCACCTGATCCATCCTGACTAGCTAAATTATGGTTCCTTGACGGTAAGTCGGACTAAACCACGCTCTCTGTTTCAATAATTAAACAGTCGCTACACTCTAGCCAGGGAAAGATAGCACATTCGCGCTATGATTCCCATAGCTGACGCAGTTGGCCGACACTTTGTGTCAGAAATATATATTTTGGTATTTAGTGGTGCTACATTATGGTGCCACAGCAGGGCATGATAAACACTAATTGCAGATAACTTACTGATTTCACAGTCGGCTGCTATCAGTGTAAAAGATATGCAAGATGCCACTGCTTCGCCTAAACATATCGATGTAATTTTGGCGGTATAGGGTCGAAGTTGTCACTGTGCACTTCTAACTTGTATTTTTCAATAGTTGTTTTTGCCTATAGACAAAAAATGCATACATACTAAAGAATCCATTTCGTACTGTGTAAGGCTAAATATGGGCCGGGCATTTTTGAAAGTGATGTAATTATTTCCTTCCAGAGAGAGAAGAGGGGAAAAAATTGTGCACTGGATTACTATGTTGAGAAATGTTCTCTTAGCCGAAGCTTGTATACAACTTTTCGGGTTTCTGGTAGCAAATAGGAAAATATGTATCTTTTTATACATCTCAGATGTTTTTGTTATTAGTCTTGGAGGGCTTGATCATGGTGTTTTCTGCTTTTCTAGGTAAGAAATGGCGAGTTGTTTTATCTTAAAACTACTTTCTAGATTCTCTTGTGAACCACTACTGTATGTGTATTACAAGTGAGTTGACGATGATGTGACAAATAAGATAAAATAAAAACAAGGCGAACTACTGAGGCTCCCTCTGCTAAAGTATACAGAGCAATAAATAGCATGACTCATGCAAAAATAGACTCAAGGGTGGTAGTAGCACCTTCCTGCCTTGAGATCTCGGCATACATGATTACTACATGCTAGAGTGGCTGTACAAAGCATTTATGAGGCGTAATGTGTTAACTGGACGAACGAGCGCTGAAGTCATTAGAACACTTGCTATGAAAGAATGAGATATAAATAGCTAAAACACACCTGCTGTTACAAGGTGTGATTTCTTGATTGTAACTCACAATATGCCGTGCAGATTATCCAGTTTTGCATGCAGTGGAGGTGCTGAAGACTGAACAAGTAAAAGGCCTCCCTTCCTCCTGCATAGCATGGTGCTGGCAAAATGCGTGGTCGATTCTTAAGCATCATGCGCACATCGTAGAGCACTGGCTACACGTCCATTACAACTTTAAGGTTCGCACCATAGCAGAACGATAAAGAATGATGGAAGCTTCAACTTTTGTAACTTCACTGCTTGCAATTGGCCGAGCCCGAAGCATTCACACTTAATTTTCAATTACAAATGTTTGTGATGCGTCTGTCTGCGCCATAATGGAATTTTCGTAGGTACAATATCCCCCCATCGCCTTTGTGAAACAGTTGAGCAACATAAATACCAACTGAATGTGCCCTTTCTGACTCTATGCTGGGAAATAGATGGAAAACTGAATAGTAATTGTTAACCCATAGCGAGCGTTGCTTTCGCCAGTAACATCATTCTCCCGAAGCTAAACAAACAGTGGCTCCCGCATAAGGTTGCCTTTATATAAACGTTAGAGGTGTAGGCGGAATGTGCTTGTGCAATGCAACAGTACGCACGTTATCCTGAGTTTCAACAACATTTATGCCAAAAGGGAAAAAAATTCTCATGAAAGATGCATCATCTACCAAAATAAAAACAAAACAAAAATAGTTGAGCAGTATATCCTAACACAAACGACTAAGCGAGAGGAAACAAATTCTATGCAAGTTAGGCGCTCGTATGAGACTTGAAGACAATAAGAACCTATGTACTGTGTCGGAAAAGCAATCGATTGGTGTAAGACATGCGGCAATTCGAAACACTCGTGAATAATTAGCTTTTTGTTTCAAAGCAACACTTGCCAAGAGCAAACTTCTTGCGATATTTATGCAACTTTCACGAAAACCTACGTCCAAACACAAAGCTTGGTTTGAGCTAGTTGTTTAGATGCATTTTTCAAGTAATATAGCGCAGGAGCCATGTGGTAAGAAATACAGTTAACAGAAAGAAGTCTGTTTTGGTCGCCTGTTTTCAACATACACTTTTTGCAACATTATCCTTAGGATGTTACAGTCGGTGGCATAAGTCACCAAGGGACTCTCACTGTTTTAGTTCTGTTATGCTCTCTCCTTCTATGCATAAAATTGATGTACAGCGACTAAGTGTAGACCGCTTATGACGTAAGTCGCCGGAGTCGCGAATATCCGCACTATAAGCGGTACTGCAGTATAACCAAAGCAACAATTTTCAAGGCCCGCACATATGCAAAACATGTGCACCGAGCCGCCACGCGTATGCGACAGTCGAGGAATGCGGCTGGAACGTTTGAATTCAATTTACATTCGAATCTCGTTAATTGGAACCAAATCACGCGGCGGCGCTTCCGACCGGCATTGCTCCGACACCGCCATAGAGTATATGTCGCGCGCGAAAACAAAAAAAAAATAGAAAGAAAGAAAAAAAAAACGCGGCGGAAATTTCACCCTCTTTTAAATGGTAAGGTCGCCGATTCTGCGTTGCGCCGGAACATGCGTGACCGTGACGACGTCTCAGCCACGCTACCGTAGCCACGCGTAGAAAATGGCAATGAACCCTTCTTTCTCCTTTATGCGCTTCCTCTACTTTCTAGTCACGTGTTGACTTTGCACGCTGCGGCTACGGCGCAGAGGGAAGCAGCGGCGCTGTCCCATTTTGTATGGTGTTCTGTGGCTGTCCCAGGCCGGTCAACGAAACTGCCCACCCGGCAAACGACCGCTTCCCGATAACAGCAGAAAACGAAACTTCGTGGAGCTGGCGCCGGGCCGGCTGGAGCGGCGGCGGGCGACAGTCGAAAGTGAGGGAGCTACGAGGGAGGGCGAAGGGAGCCAGCGAAGCGGCGGAGTTGCCGAGGCGAAATCCGCTTCCCGGCCGCCCTCCTCCCTCACATTCCACGGTCTCCGCGTGCGCCCTTCGCCGTGCTGTGCCGGCGCCGCCCGCTCCCTGAAGTTTCGTTTACTGCCGTTATCGTGAAGCGAGCGTTCGCCGGCCTTGGCAGTTTCGTCGCCCTCGCTCGCTATGCGCGCCGTCATATTTTACGACTCGCACTCAAGATTCTGGTTGCAGCCTCACTGGCTGTTCGTTCGCACCACGTGCCCTTCTCCTCCACTTCGTCTCTCTTCCTACCTCGAGCACTCCTTGGGGCGCCCGTTTGAGGGGTGCGTTCGCCGTCTCTGTCGACTTCCGTACTCCCAGGCAGCCGCCCTGTAACCGGTATTTCGTTTCCCGCAACTGTACTATAAGCGATACGTGTATACATGGAGTGCTATGGGAAAATTAAGTGGAGTCTGAAAAGACCGCACTATATCCCGTCCTGCACTATAAGCGGTTACGTTATAAGTGGTCTATACTGCAGTTGCTCTGACACACAACCTTAAAAATGATGCCAAAAATATTCGGAGAAGGAAGGGTACATTGACATCTTTGTTTTGCCGGTTTAAAATTTTGAAATATGTTATTTGATAAAAGAATACAATTTTTAACACTTATGCGCCGAAAGAAATCTAATAGTCTCATAAATCAGTTACCAAATATCACGTGCCCAGTAATAGAGTAAGAGCTTTCGTGTATTGTGATTTCTTGTTGAATATGGTGTCCTTCAGCTGAACAAAGATACTTGTTGCCCTGGCACTGACGTGAGAGGAATTGGTGGGTACTTGCATGGAAATAAAGCTGCGAAGGCCATTCCGCCTGCACCTACGATATTTGGAAATCTGCGGGCGGCTACTGCTCCTCGAGTAGATTCAATCAATTCTGGGCCACAGCCTGAAGCCATTTCTTGCATTGTCCACAGACCCGCCCGGACGTGTAGCAGTACTCTACCAAGCAAAGTCAATCAAAGAGTGCCTTCTAGGCCATACAAGAGATGATTAGAGTCAAAAGGCTGCAATGAAGTCTTCCGCCACGGTATGACAGCGCCAAGCACAATGACTCCTCTGAAAGTGGGGCTTTATGCCAGAAGTAGCACATGAATTTTTTTGCTATAGCTGCAGCTTGTTGATCAACGTGCAGAAAATGATAATAAAGCAGCATTCTCAGGTAAACGAAAATATACAGTACATATATAAATTAACTAGATTGGAGCACTGACAGCAAACTTAAACACATATTTCCAACCTTAATCTCATTGTTACGAGTGTTGTAAAAATACATTCAACACAGAGAAGTCCTTTTTTACTGTTTCAGCAGCTACCACCTAGATAACAAACTATAATATTAGTGAATACGATAAAACAGAAGAAAGCATTGGTAAGTAGGTAATTGCCACTAGCTACCTCAGGCAAAAACCCCACAATAATATTTAACTTTATTCACAATTGCACTCCTTTCTATTTCTTTCATGCCTACAAAAGAAAAAAAACGACGGTTTCAATGCGAAAGTGTGTCGGGGTGTTCCTGACGGGACCTTAAGAGGGCAGCACGAGGTCCCATGAGTATTCGTGAGTGGATAAGGCCGGCAACGAGAGTGACGGTGGCGCCGCCTCGGGATAGGAACAATCAGCTGCTCCCTGAAGCGTGTTGCAAGAAACAGGGCTAAGGTGCATGGTGAGGGGAGCTCTTCAGCCACACCACTTGCAGAACTCTGTACAGGTGCATTGTTTGAATGTCAATGAAAAAAAAATGTTAAGTTGAATCAAAGAATGACATATTCTGTTCGATCGAGAAATAAAGGTGGCATACGTGAGCAGCGGTTTGTCTAGTATGATAAGCTTCTGTTGGTGCTTTTCTTCCTGTTTCTTCACATGGAATGCCTATTCCTGCGAGCGCCCAAGTAGCTGTTCGTGGGAAAATGGCGCAGAGTTTTGCAAACGCTGTGGCTGAAGCACTCCACCTAGTGAATTGTGTGAGCCTATACAAATGTGCACGAACACGTTTGCTCAGAAGGCGGTGTCGCGTGCGTGCAGTGGTAGCTTGTTGACCAGGACGCCCCACTTGTTGCGCCACGTGTCCTGAGCGTTGAGACTAGCCTCGATGACCGCCTTCTCCTCGAGTTCCCGCCTGAGTTGCTCGTCTCGCTCACTATCTATGTGCTGTTGCTGCACTCGCTGCTGTTGCTGCTGCTCATGGTTGTATTGTTGCTGCTGCTGCTTTTGAAGCTTCTGCTGCTTTTCATGCTTTTGCTCTTTTTGATGCTGCTGCCAATGCTTTTCCAATGTTGATGGTAAGCGCTGCCACCAGTGCTGTTGATGCCTCTGCTTTTGTTGTTGTTGCTGTTGATGTTGTAATTGCTTGTGCTGCTTTTTCTGTTCATGTGCTTCCCGCCGATCGTGCTGCTTGTGACGCTGCCACCAATGTTGTTGATACCACTGCTTTTGTTGCTGTTCCCGTTCGTGTTCTTGTGCTGGCTGCTGGTGCTGCTTTTGATGCTGCCACCAATGTTGCTGATACAACTGTTTTTGTTGTTTCTGTTGTTGTTCTTGTTCCTTCTTTAGCTGGCGCTGCTGGTAGTCGAGCTGAAGCTGTGTATGGTGTTGCTTCCGCTACAACGAAAAAAAAAAAGAAAAATGTGCATCAAAAAACAGCCCAAGAGTAAAACCCTTGTAACATTCTCTGAAATCATAGGATAATTACTGCATGTAATCTTTCTCGTAACCAAAAATGCTCTCTCTTTTACACATCTTCACTTATACATATTAGTGCAAAATATATGTACAGACAAAAAGATCATGAAGGGAAAGTTTTACCTCAATATCCTCCTACCATGCCTGCATGAAAAGCAAGGATGACAAAAATGAAGGTGATCATCAAGAGTGCGCATTCGATATTTCAAGTAAGACACAAATACGTCTCCACTTGTGAAAAATACCAGACACTTTGCTCAACTTTTGGAAAACACACATTCGGCTATGAAGTGGCCACAGCAATGATAAAGTGCTAGAAGTGCGTTCATATATTTAACGAATAAATGTTTCGTTTCCCAAGACCAGCAAGCAGTATAGAGATTACCTCTTTTCCATGAAAGGCTAATATCTGCTATGCTGGCTGACGCCCCACAAAAGAAAAAGAAAGGAAAATAAACATCTCACAGGTCAGGGCATTGCAATAATGTCACAGTGTAATGACATGGCAATAAAACTCAACTTTCACAGGATGGTTTCACAACCAGTCACCTCGCACCTGAACAGTCCTTTGTTTATGTGGTAACATTGCGCTCGGGTGTTCCTATTGGTTAACAGAACTTTGGATGCCGGGCGCATGCAGTACAAAAGTTGGACGAACACAGAACGAGGAGTAAATAACACATGTGAACTACAAGCAACTAAGCCTAATTTACCGCTGTCATTGATATGTACAGAAATGTGCGCACATGCGCCAAAGCAAACAAAAAAGTCATAAGAAAATTCACAAACGCGACACAAAAACAAAATCTCGTTCATGAAACCCCTTAAAAAATTAAGTTATTTAAAATATTGATAAACAGAGGGGATACTGGTTTAAAGAGAGAACTTTCTTTTTCATTTTCAATGTTAAGTGTTTCAAATAAGTACGTTGTGATTTTAAGTGCACTTTATCCTAAAATTGTGTTACCATGAATTTCGAGCATCCACTCACAACTATGTTAGTGCACTGGAAGTGTGCGGACGATTTGCTTTAAGGGCCGAATGCCAAACGTAGAATATGTCAAGTTTATCTCTCGATTATCATCATTATCCCATATTTATGTCCACTCCAGGACGAAGGCCTCTCCCTGCCATCTCAAATTACCCCCGTCTTGCACTAGCTAATTCCAACTTGCGTCTGCGAATTTCCTAACTTCATCTCCCCACCTAGTTTTCTGCCGTCCTCGACTGCGCTTCCCTTTTCTTGGTATCCATTCTGTAACTCTAATGGTCTGCCGGTTATCCATCTTACGCATTACATGGCTTTCCAAGCTCCATTTTTAACACCGAAGCTGTTTAAGCCAGCCGTAATTTGTGGTTCGTATCAAGAAACTATCAAGAAATAAAAGAAAATAAACTTTCCTGCCGAGGCGGGATTCGAACCCGTATACCTCCGGTCTAAAGGCGAGCGTCGTAACCACTAGGCTATACAGCCACGATTGCAGAACATGCATTTATGCGAGCGCACTGGAACGTATATTGCTACGCATTGGATCTGCTGCAATTCTTTATCTTTACTGGGACGCACTGGCCTCAACCAGCTACTGTGTTACGCTTCGAAAGAGCACGTTTGCTGATATCGCGCGTGTGCTGTGTGGATTTCTGACGTTATTTACTTTCAGCTGAAGTTTCATGCTTGGTGAGCCGCCAAGCAAGTATCTCCAGTTTTTATTAGTTTCTCTTCCTTTGTGAGTTTGTGAACGTGTGTGGGCTGCCCAAGACCAATTCAACGGTTACCTTGTACCGACTGTCGTACTGGAAAGGGTCGTGAGAAGGTGGAGGCGAGTGCAGGTCCTCGGTGTCGTACACGCTGTCGGCGGCGAAGTTCTCGTACGACGCGGCCAGCTTGCTCTCCCAGTCCTTGCTAGGAGATGGCGTCACGTTCTCCAGGTCATCATCTTGCAACCGACTGTTGTACTTGCGCCGTTCAGCCGTGCGACCGTATATCTGCGGGTACAAACAGAAGTATAGGTGTGCGGACTACGGTTAATTTATATGGCTTATTATTTATGTCTTATACGACCGTACTGCAGCTTAATCCACACACTCCAGGATATGAATAATGTGGTAGTTATAATAATTACACACACAAAAATGTAATGCGATGCTGATGACTACAACGTAAAATGAAAAGGCGTGGTAGTAGAAACCACGTACATTTTCATGAACTATTTGTTGTTGGTATTTTACATTTTTCCCGCGTCCATCAGCGTTTTCCGTGCAGTAATCTTCATCACTCATGGCGCCTTATCTCATAGTGTAGCACAGTTTACATATGTAAATGAAATGCAGTTGCAGGAAGCGCGTGCTTCATAACTCTACACCTGATCCGATGTCTAAATCTATCTTGTATGCACGTTGTCGTTTATATTCGGTGCGTCGGTTCGTAGAAGTAGTGTTAGCTTGTTTGTAAAACTTGGATACTGCAGCGTCCTATTTAAATATGTGCAGCCCTCCTCAAACTGCAGAGTAAGCTTAACGGAATATGCTTTGTCAGGTGGAGGAAGTCTTTCTTTGGAGAATACGAGCTGGGGCGGCTCTTACACCTTCCATCACCTAGGCCTCTGGTCCAATACTTGAATTCCCCGTGAAATGGCGCAAAGTGTTTTGCTCCAGCTTCTGCAGCCAGCGGACGTTCACCACATGTTGTGGCTCTGCTCAGGAACGAAGGTTACCAATACTAAGAGCTCCCAATCTACAAACGGATCAGACGGAAAGTTATTGGCATCGGCTCATGGACCATAACTTTGCCGAGCCACCACTGCAATTTCTGCATGAGGTGGTTCCCCACGCTTTTATCTACGTTAAAATTTATGCCGCAGGGCAAGCTTCATAAAAAAAAGGATAACAAAGGAATGCCCGTCTCGCATGTGGCGGATCCCGGGTCGTTTATAGGTGGGTGCGAGATTTTCTTTTTCAGTGTACGGCTGGTGTCGTGTACCTATCAGGATCCCACATTCTGAAAAGCTCGAAGCTCGCATGATCAGGAATCAGCTGTAAAATCTAGCACCCAGAAGGCACACCAAAGCAGCGGGAGTTTGATTCGGAAGTATATGCGTCAATGTCGACTATAAGGCTTTTTCACAAAGCGCAAAATATTTTTTTTTCTTTCTTTTTAATTATTATATGATGAAATCCTGGGAATATGGACTATACTGATGAGCTGTCTATCTCAACCATCAAAAATAAGCTCTAGCTACTAAGAAATGCCAGGAAAGCACAAGTAAAAAGAAACAAAGGCTCTGTGTTCATAGCAAATCATGACTGACTTATGTGATGTTTTCTTGCTCTGGCGAAAAGAGTTCAACAACAGAAATTAATTATTTATAGTGCCAACATCCCCTCACATCGTTTGAACAAACGAAGCACAGAGAAGTACGAAGAGTAGTCCCTGCGCTTGGTGCAAAAGAATTCTGAGAGGCGGAATATAAATAAACATAAAGACACATGAGGTTTAAAGAACGTAAGCGAAACAAAACGGCAGCACGCGGTATAAACAAGCGAGTGATGAAGAAATATCCCTACAAGACACACACAGCAAAAACAAGGCAACGACAAAACAATTTACTCGCAAGGTTGCCTAGACGTGGGTTGTCCGGAAGCGGGTCCTAGAAGAACACAAACTTCCGGAAAACCTCCCTTCTAAGCGGAGACAAGGGCAAGATGAGTGAAAAAGTAAGTTGTTGAATGCAGCTGGATATCCTCAGAAAGAATTCGGACGAAATTGGTTGCAAAATATCCCCATCATTGTTTGCCTGTAATCCTTTATGTAATTATTATTATGCGCAGATGCACAGACCTTCAAATGCTAAAAATTGTCACGACGAGTTCAATTTGAGTGGAAACTTAGGAAAATGAGTACTCGTATCCTTGCGGAGAGACAGAAAGTTGAGGCTCGTGATGCGAATTCTCGTTGCAGGAGCGCGATAACACATAACTATGAGCAACTTTTTTATAATTGCACAACTTCAATAATAATTTATCTGTAGTAAGTCTATTTGAGAAAGGTAAACAGGTTCTCTGTGGCCAAAATGCAAAGCTTTAACTGCCCCCACATGCACTGTGTTACACAACAGCGATGACACCTACTGAGACACCATATTTGAGAACGAACGCATTGTTCGAGATAAATAAATATAAGTAATCAAATGCCGCATGTGATTTATCCTTCATTTTAGAAACCAAGCATAGAGCCTAGAACGGCGGGATGAAGCGACGCCTTGGCTAGGATACAGGCTCGTTACTATAGGTGCTACCGATGCAAGAACTTTTGCGCTCACCGTGACAGCTCCGAAGAGAACGATGAAGATTAGCGACGCTGTGGCGATGACAATGACGGCGATGGCCCACTGCGGCACCGGTGGCTCGGCAGATGATGAGGCAAGCGGCTTGGGCCGCACCACGCCAACCACTGTGCGACACAAAAATGGCATTAACAATCAAGACCAATGTTCTGTTTTCGTGTTTAAACATTCAAAGCAACACACTAGCTATGGGGAACACCGTAGTACAGGTCTCTGTATAAAGTGTGACAGCATGTGGCTCTTCAACATGCAGTCACACAATACGCAGTACATTAGTGTTTGTTCCTTTCGCTTTTATTGAAATGAGGTCATTTCAGAGGAAAACTTACGCGTTATTCCGTCATAACAAGTATCCCCAATGTGGAGACAGTGAGAGAAAGCGGCTATGCGCCTGTACTCTTGCAGATGGAATTCAAAATTCTTAACAGAGTCGCATAACGATGTTGTGAATGTAACATAATGGACAAGGTACATAAGGGACTGCGCTCACCAAACATTGGGCACTCATCCGTGATAGGAGCATTTGTCTATTCATATGTCGTTAGTGTTCATTCTTGAAGACTTTCTTTTGGAAGCAATGTACAAAAAGCCCTGTCGTGAATGGTGTCGCTCAAGAGATTTTATATACTTTTTGTGGTGGAGATCCTCCGGTGAAATCAAATGAATTAAATAATTGATTGATTGACTGATTTATTGATTGATTGATCTGGTGTAATGTACTAAGTAACACATGTACTATGAGAGACACCATAGTGAGGCGCTCCCAATAAATTTTGACTACCTGGAGTTCTCGAACATTCACCAAAAAAGTACGTGAACGTCCTTGAATTCCAGAATCACCTACGACGACAGGTGCCGGATGTTGGGCGAAGCCAAATTAGACTTCAAGCCACGGAACACTTTCATGTACAAGCTGGCTTGAAAACTAGAACCACCGTGTTAATCCACTACGCTGTCCGTTCCCTTCAACACGCACCAACTAGCTCCGTTCAGCGCACTCCCGCAAGTTCACTAATCAGGAATCGTTTGGAAGCAAAAAGCGAAAGTGTGGCATGTTATACGTGTAAAACGCCTATAAGTCGCGACCGCCACCGTCACAGTGAAATTATGTAATTTGCGATTTTTTATGTACCTCTGCCATTTAGGTGTAATGCGAATCCTGGCGTGGCCTCGCGTGCTCTGATCACTCGTGCTCTAGCGGTTCCCGCGTGTTCGTCACCAGTGAGCCGCTCTTCCCCTTTCGCGTGAACCCATCACGTGATAGAGAAACACGCAAACGTAGCTTCCAATAGCCGAAAATATGCATGGTCTTTCTTCTCTATTCGACTGCTATACCATTTTCGCAGGGCTGATGCGCCAGCACGTCTCTTATATTCATTCGAATCCCTAAAGTTCACGGCTTGTTTTATATCGGCATGCGCACGGCAACGGCCACTGGATAAAAAAAAAAGGTGTTTTTCTTTATCCAGGCGTCTCTGGATAAAAAAAAATGACGTGATTCTGGATGACGTGAAAAAAAATGACCTGAAATTCTGTATAAAAAGATTGACGTGAGCATGGGAACCGGAAGATGGTTCCCATGCTCACGTCATTCCCGTGCAGCACTAGGCGTGTCGATGCTGACGTGGAAACTTGGCACAAAAACAGTGGTACAGCTTGCTATCCAATAGAACGCCACAGAACCGTTCTAGCGAACGGTACTTGGTGTTACGGCACCGGCGGAGTATTTAATGGTGGAACTGAACGCCTCTGAATGTAGCAAGCACTGAGACAAAGGAATCGCCTTGACGTCGTTTACTTAGCAATTACACACCACTCGCATTATTTCGTTGTAGCGAGGGACTTTCCTCCTAAACATGCTTGCCCTACGATCTGTTAGGTGTCTCCTGCATGCGCAAGCTCCTATGCCTTTTAAAACTTTTGTGACACCGCTTCTAATTCTAACGCAAGTTTATGTTATTAAAGGAATGCGATCTATAGACAAAATCAACAGATTAGTTAACAGCTTACGTAGATCAAATTGCTACTGACGTGATTTTCACTATACTCTTATTTTCAAGGCATAATACTGTCTTGCGTCGAGTACAATAAAACATTTTCATCCACCTCGGAGGCTTCAACAAACGCAGTTTACAAAATTACGATATTTGTTGTTGTTTTTATACAGAAATCTGAACACATGATCATTAAATTTTTCAAATTTTCTCACCGCTGCCAAATTCTTAAATAGAACGTGAGAGTACAAATCAATATTTCATTCTAGTAGTCTCCTATAGCATATAACTTAATAGGCAACAAATTTGATTCAAACTGGTTCTGCCGCCAAAGTATAGTGACGTCATTTTCTACTTGACCATTCGTATGTGACTTGCAAAGGTACCAGAACTAAAGCTTCGTTTATCCCGTTCTTCATCCGCACTTTCTCCCATCACCTTCCTTGAGTTCCATCCCTGTGTCTTTCTTTCGAAAAGAAGAACAAACCTTCAAACTGCGTATAGGTCGGGTCCAGGTAGAACTCTTCGCCTAGAGATCCGTTGATGCCAAGCTGAGAATTGAATGCCGAGGCGAGTTCAATGGGGTCCACTGGCCCACCTCGCTGGTAGAACAGGACAAAGTAGTCCACGATGACACTGCCCGGACTGCAATCGAAAATAAGTACATTGCACTAAATTACGAAAGTTCACACATTAAGGCCTTGGGCTTTGCTTAACTATATTGTCTTCAAAGGAAATTCAAACAGAAAAGATACCACCCTCTACCAGAACTATAATAGGCCGGAAATTAGGACACTCACCGATTTGAAATTCAGAATAGCAATCAAATTTAGTATCAAACTTGATAATTCAATTTTATGAAAAACTAGTGTTCTATTTCACGTAATATATTCGGTTATGGCAGAATGTATAGTTTCCTACTATTATTAGAGCCTGGCCGGCAAGAAAAATGCATATGAATATAGTCAACCGGTCGCTTCAATATCCCGTTTACGGGGAACGAGAAGCTTTGATGATAATTTCACTTCTTTTTAAGGCTGCTGAGTCGATCTGACTTCCAAATTGCCATAGCGTTCATTGAAGCAAATATTTCTGTAAGGACTTCTCTCTCCTTCATTATGCCTTTTATTTCTACTTTAACTCTAAAACAAGAAAGATATTTGAGCCCATATTTTTCGAGCATTTGTATTCGACTCGATTAAAAATATCCCGGTTGGAAGAAATTTAATAATGACAGATGCAAACCCTACATAATCAAAAGGCGTACGTTCTACAAGAAATAATTTATGCGCTTACAATAACGCAATAGAGAGGATAAAAAGTTTACGTTCTCTCCAAAAAAAAAGGTAGCAGAGTGAAAGATGAGAAAAAGAAATCGATGAACTAGAGGAAGGAAGACTGCAGCAAAATAAATGATACAACAGGAAGAGGAAAAAAATGTCAACACTGAAAGGGAGCGTCTGATAACACTCGGCATAATCGAAAAGTAGCTCTACAGGACAGGCCACTGATTGCCTAAAATAAAAGAAAATTCTTCACTTGAGCTGAGAATATTGTGCTGGTGCAATAGGTGTGCCTGGGACATAGCCAAAATAGAAGGTACGAATCTTTCGCACGTATATCAGCGCGGAACTTAAGAAACAGCCTGACATGGATAAAGTAGGAACCCGAAAACGAATCAAATCGTTGGGAACGAGAACTGAATTTTGTCTGTACCACAGGCTGACTGGATTGGAAAAACCTAGAATCAGGGCGCAATAATAATCGAACTTCAGAGGAAGGGAAAAGCGCCTGCATTTTCGGAAAACAATTATATATATAACGCAGTAAAGGGAGCGAGGTTAACCAAGCTGGCACCCGGTTGGCTGCTGGGGGAAGAAGAAAGAGAGAGATAAAGACAACAAATATTAAGGAGAGAAGGAGAAGTCATGATGCACATTGAAAGCCGCGCAAAAAATGAGGAAAAAAAATGTCGCAGTTTCACCCGAAAGGCGAAGCATCAATTGCGATAGCAACTTAGTAGAGAGCTATAAGGAGTAAGGATAGTAGTTTTATCAGCTGTATAAACTTGGACATGCAACAGCACCAGCAACGAGCAGAACTGTTGTCAACGCCATCGGCGTTTTGCCCGCGCTCGCACCGAACGAGCTGACTGTTGCCGGTGCCTCTGGGGGCGGCTTGGAGGTTTTCGACGAGATCAGAATGGGACACTCGTCGAGCAGCGTCGGAAATCTTACCCACCTTCTCGCCTCGCAACGTTTTAGATGCGAAGCATCTTATGCTCGGGGCTATGTCACTCCCTCCCTCCCTCCCTCCGCCGTGCGGCGTCCACTTCCGGTTCCGGAAGCCAGCTTCCGGCTTCCAGAGAACGCTTCCGGAGTTTTGCCCGAATGATCCCCAGGTGCTTCGCCCACTCATCATCATTCACTTCGTCCTCTCATTCTTCTCCAGCAACGCCGCGATGAGTGCCACGGACAGCGCCAGCGTCAACGCCAGTGTCAGCGCCGTGGACAGCGCCGCGGAGAAGAGGGCTCGAGCCACTGCCACGAAACGGGAGCGGCGACTGGCCGATCTGAAAACTAATGGGAACTTGAGTCGACCCCATGGCTGCTTCGCATACTACTCAGGGTTCCCCTATGGGAAGATGGTGTAATTTTTTTATATAAATGCGCATTTGGTGCCGCAGCTAAACGTCGCCTCCCCACCCTCCCTCCCTCCCTTCCCCGCACGGCCTTTCACGGGATGGAAGAAGTCGCGTTTGCTCTATATATATAGTGATTATAAAGGAGGAAAGAGAAGCTTAATTCTGCAGCCCTTCAGGGAGCACGGCGCAGAATGCGCGTTTGCTCTCCAACGTTCATTCGCTCCCCGTGAAAGCGCGCGTCCCTCGCGCTCGTTCACTCGCACATACAGTGTCCGGAGCGCGGCGACGATTTCATCGCCATTGACGTCATACGGAACCTCACGGCGACGGCGACGACGACGCCGACGGCAGAAATCCGCTTTGGAGTGTCCATATAATTGCTATCGCAACAATAAAACACCTACGGGGTTAGATAACAAGCTGAAGGGCGGCAAAAACGTCGTTTTTTCTTGTGACATCCTGAGAGACGCCCATTCATAATACGCATTGAAGCATCGTGAGTTCATATGCCTCTGTCGCGTCGAGCACTGAATTTGCCAACATTAAGTCGTAATCTCTCGCGCCTCGCCAAGCGCTATGCGCGCGTTCGCCTGTTTTGTTCCCGGTGACGCGAGTCGAGATCTATTTCTTGGTACGCTTTCGTGGGTCGTCACTAGAGGAGTATCTGTAGACGGGCGGCAAGAATACAAACCGACTTTCTGAAATGAATTGTGCATTAACGCAGTGATATACGAGTACACTGGTGACATTTCCTTACGACTAGTTCATTGCGCGCCCACTGCGCAGAGTAATTTGAAAATGAATATGTAATGAATAGATGGTAATGCCACTACAGCTAGAAAAGGAACAATCACGCGCACCCGACGTGACTCCTTAAAAAAAAGGAGTGGGCCGTAGGAAGGGTCTTTGCGCCAAAGCATACTAGTAGTGTAAGTAAGTGTAGTACTAAAGTATAAGCTCCGTCGCCGGTTCCACGCATAAGCATTGCACAACTCACTCGACTACCTGAAGTAGGTTAAACTGATATTAGCTTAACTAAAAAGTACAGCTGATTAATATAAAGCACGCGCAAGCATAAAGGGATAGCCCGAGGAAGAGATATAGTTAACAAGTATGAGGTTTATGCGTATACGAAAACGTGCAGAAGAAATTGCTTGTAGTGAATTAAAAATTATGCTTCTCCTGCAATACATCAAAGTAGAGGTACAAAGCTTCTTTCTATTTCTCACCTGAATCCATCGATATCTACTCGGTACAGGTACCTTCCTTCAGGAGTCCTGCGGAAAATCGATGCGAGCTGTCGGGAGAAAGAGAACACATATACGTCTGAAGTGAATGGTGTGGTCTACTTATCACAAATAAAGTTGAAGGGAGGGGTGGTTGATAACTTTAGGTTTCACAGGCTTAATTTTTTACTTTATGTGTGTTTACCATTAATATTACCTAATTTATCGGTTTATTTATTGACTACGTTAACGTACAAAATCAAGAAAGCGGCTGCCACAGGTGTCGGCGCAGTTTCTTCCGAAAAAACTTCGATCGATTCCAGTCCTTTAACATGCAACGTATGCTTAGCACACGTGCTCACTTCCCTTCGTCCCCATCTCTATGCGGTTATTGTGATACTGCTATCGATGCTAGCAAGCACTTGCCTTCTAGCGTATCCTCTTCATAACCCATGTCGTCACAAAGTTAAGCTTCCCAAGTGCTTGCGAATGAAAACTTCCGTAAAAATATGTATCTTGCCCGGAAAAGACAAATACTATTAGCAAATACTGACCATTCGCCGCATAGTGTAGGCCAAGTAGCGGAACTCATGTGTGTTGTGTTCACCGAGCAGTGGCGACCACTCCCAGCCCTCGATGATCTTTGCAATGCCAGCCACGCGTATGACAGGGGCCTCGACTTCGTTGGGCGCCGGCGTCGGATCGGTCAGGTTGAAGAACGTCGTGCGCCATGTCGGCTCCGGAGGACGCGATGGACGTCGGGTGACGTGCAGAAGGCGCGTGTAGGCGTCCAGGTCGAAGTTTGTCTCATTGCCCAGCGTCGGCTTGGGTCCAATGGGGAAGCCCTTACGCGTCGGCTTGCCGGTCGTGATGCGAATACGAGGGCCCCGGTTGGGACGCGGCGTGGTTGCCTTTGTGTGCGGCCGCGTGCGCGCGCGGTCGAAGATCTTGGTCAGCGGTCGGATAGTGGCCTTGGTTCCCAGCGTCGTGCGGCGCGTGCTACCGATGTTTCCGAATGGAGCACGAGTGCCGCTGCGACCCAGGTGAGGCTTGTGTGTTGGAGAGCCCGGCGCACCGGCAGTGGTTTTTCGTGTTGGTAAGTGAAGACCCGCTCTACCAAGGTGATGGTTTTTTGCGGCGACGACGCTGGGCGTTGTCGCCGATGGTGCGGCCGTGGTCTTTCTAGTCGGAGGACTGTACTTACGGTGCTGAGGAGCGCTTGGACGAAAAACTGAAATATGGCCGGAACCGTTGGAGCTTTTCGCTGAAGTGGAATTTTCGCCAATTTTCGGGGAGCTGATATTGTGGTTAGAAACCAGGTTCTGCAAGTCTGATGGCTGAGAGCGCTCTGGCATGGGGTTGAGCAGCGATACATTGTCTTTGGTGGCCATTAACGCTTCGTTGTCATCGTCAGAGAAAGAGACACTTACTACGACCGAAGTAGAGCTGTTCAGGCCAGATAAGTTCACAGGAAGTCCAGGAATCGAGTGCAGTGTGGCATTCTCCTGTTCACCTAAAGTGGGCGGAACTTCTGGTTGGAGCGTTTGAGACGCCGCCGGGAGCGGAGAGAGAACAGACTGGTGTGTTTCCCGTGTTGAGTATTCGTGAAAATCTATGGTTTTCAGATTCGTTGGCTTTTCCGTTTCATTGGACTTCTCAGTCGTTGACTTTTCGTGCGCTATTTCAGCGGCATCATCCTCATCCGTGTAGTTCACATATGAAAAAATTCGGTTTCGCACTGTCGTAGTCGTGCTCACTGATGCTAACCTTTCTACATCATCAGTTTTTATAGGAATTTCCTTGAGCCGCACGGTCACGGCTTTCCCATCTCCTGAAGAAGCGGACTCGTTTTTCGAATCGTGCTCCTCTTGTTCCGGTATCACGGTAATGCTTACTTCTTCCCCTTCTGATATGTTCGTCATCGCGGCGACTGCAGGGGCTGTGCCATTAGAAAGGGATGACGAAGTGTTCTTGGCTACTTCTCGAGGTGGCGATTGTGTTACTTGCTTTGCTGCGGCTGTTTGATGAGGAGTGACAGAAGACGAAGTCGTTTTAGTCTGCATGGGCGGTTTCTTTGGGTTGGGAGGCGCCGTCACGGCTGAGTGTGGTCCGTGCTGCGTGGGCGATACTCGTATTGACGATGTGACTTCGTCTGCCCTGATTAGCATTGTTGCCGTCTCTGGTCGAACAGATGACGGTGCCGCCGTGGAAATGGTAGACTGGGCAGTAGAGGCGACCGTTTTCTGTGTTGTTGATAAATCGCTGCGCCCGGTCACTACAGCGTCCCCGGCGTCTTGACTAGGGACGTCTTCCGGCTTATGCGTCTGGACACCGATGCCACTCTGAATGGCGGCAGTAGTGGTGTCAGACGAAGAATTGTGGACGGTCGGTTGAGGCGTTGGATCGTCTTCACTCTTGGACGCGGCCGTAGGGAGGTTGTGGTCAGCATTTTGAGCCATGGCAGCAGGGGTGGACGCCTGCTGAGGCAACGTCGTTGAGGTGGCAACAGTGACACCATTTCTCGTACGACTGTTGTTGCTGCTCGTAGAGTTCAGAGCGGTTCGTTCGCTTGCAGCTATGGAGGGCACTTTATTCGATGATGTCGCAGGGGTGCTTCCTGTCTCTTCGTTCGAAACGCTAGTCCTGCTAGAGTTTTCTGCGGAAGCTGTCTGCCGAGCCTGTACCACGTCCTTCCAAGGAGTAGTGGTTGGCACACCCTCTGATGTTCCTAGAAGAAGAAAAAAGCAATGTGTCATGACAGTGCTCGTTTTTAATTCTCCTTGCGAGGAAGAAATTTCTCAATGAATAATCTTAGGCGACTGTTCAATCTCTGGCATTTAACAAGATGAGCCTGCTTAATGCATTAAAGTTTGTTCGTGAAAAGAGATCTGAGCGCCTTAAATAACATGCATCTGCGGCAAGATTGCGACAGTGACGGTAATCACGTTTGTTTGTAACCAAATGTTTTATATCAAGATAAAACTTTTGCTTAAACATGCTATTGTGTCTGAGCAGGGCTTCCGCTCCGTAGGAACTAGGAAGAGTGAAAGTAGGCTTCTATATGTAGAGAGGCTATTGGAGATCTTTTAAACGAATTACACAATGAAAACATCTCACTTTTATTTATACAATACTTCGCATGACAGCAAATAACAGCGGTCATCGCCGTAAAACATTGCGAAAACAAAGATTTAATCGCGCCCAAACGAATACAGTTAAAGTGAAAAAAGGTACCATGTTTACTGCCATAACATTGCTTGAGCGGTAAAAAATCATTGTCCTGTGCGGCATGCACGTATACAAGTGCTTCATACAACTCAATATGTTCGTGCATCTAATTTTAAACACAGCGGCAATTATTTTTAAATGTAGTGAAAATGTAAAAAGGACATTGCTCCTTAATGCAGCTATAATAAGGACAATGTTATGACATTTTGGACACTCTGCTTACTCCATGTAGCACTCACGGCAGTGTTCATTGCAGGTGTAATGAAGGTGAATGTTCAAAGCCCAAAGTGGTACATGAATTCCAAGAAATCTGAAACTGGCGGCCGCAGAAGTCCAGTCAAAATCGTCTGATACCCCTTTATTCAGTTCACTAGTATGGATTTGATTATATAAACCCTGATACGAGCCATGAGCGATCATATTGTCAGTACGGCTAAGCGCCTAGAAAGCTCAGACAGCTGTTGAAACTGCTAACGACTTTCATTTTTATGATTTCGTATGATTCGCCACACAGTATAATATAGGAAAAAAATTAACGAACGACATTGTACAAGTGCATCCTGCACTATCAGCACCGAAATAGACCTGTGTCCGCCTTTTAACACCACGGCTCTAGCACTTCTGTAAGCAGTGTACTTGTCTGGAGGGACATTAGGCAACATGCCACCGAATTAGGTAAGGACTAAATGGTTTACGGGTCTTGCCACCAACATCCACATGGACGACATCGACAAGTCTCTACTTTCTCTCACTGGTGCCATGCCCATACGCGGAAAGCATCTATATAAACTCTGTTGAATCTGAAACAATGACATTGCAAAGGTGTTTTTTCGGCTGGTGTTGAAACGACGAAACAACAGAGACAATAAAAGCAGAAAAGCAAACCCTACTGACTATGTCCAGTTGTAAGTGTTAAAGAAAGGATATTCATTTAAGAAATGGCAGAGAGGTCTGCGTGAGGTTAACTTCCCTAGCTTGCTACGCTGCGCTGGAGTAAAGGGAAGTGGAGAAATAGAGGATTTTTAAAAGTGACGACGAGGACGGAGGCTCTGAATCAGTTGTCTCTTGTCAGATGGACGCTTCACACATGCTACTCAAGCCACATGCTCAAGCCTCATGCAATGCACGAACTTCAAGTGGGCTTGGAGTCCAGTCAAGGTCCGAATAGAAAGTATCCAAATAACGGTCGAGCTTGCGGTGGCGTTTGGGGTGTCGGCAAATTGACGTAGATGTACATATAATTTCCCAAAGACCATATCTAATCGTAGTTTGGGAATAATGCACACATTACTTTGCCATGCGATATTTGAAAAGGCATAGTAGGAAAATGTGGCCATACCTAATTGTGAGTAGATCTCTAGAATACAAGACGAATACACTAGTCTTTTTCTTTCCTTTTTTTACGTGATGTATAGACCAAAATGGCAAGTGATGGTAGTAAATTAAAATGTGCGCATGAATAAAGTCGTAGTTCCTGTCAGATTAAATTACAATTGGAACCTATCCCGCCTTCTGTGCCTTGGCGTTTTTATCTTCTGAACAGGTCTCTATATTATGTAGTTTTAGTGCTTAGCATATCAGTCATAGTAGGCGCCCACTCGCTCAAAAAAACTATGATTCTGTTCCTCTTCCCACAGCGCGCGTTTACATACGGTCTAAGAAATACCGTTTATTGTTTTTCTATAACTTCAAATATAGGAAGAGCGCAGCTTTATTGTATATCTTGCGTGAGCAAACGGGCAAAACATAGAATGGTCAGAAGAACACAAACTAGCCGATTCACTCGCGAACTGCAATATACGAGGATCTCAGAGACACGAAGCCACCGGGACGAGAATGGAGGAGCGAAGAAAAGAGCGGTTGCTTGGCGGCGTGAACTATGCCAATCAATAGTTCTGACCCCTGATGCTTGGTTCCCATAGAGACGGCAGGCGAGCATTTTAACAACATTCCCTCTCGGGACGTTTTGTCGAACACAGTTTTCTTGTTTTCTTCGTTTGGTTCGATGCCAAGAAAACGAGCACGCTCTCAGTAGAATGGCAAGAAGAATTGCGCTAGAAACCGATAACCAGGCTCGCGTCTTTCGATGCGGTGCCAAACATCGTTTCTGGGGAGAATGAGTTGCTTCGAAAGATGCGCGCTGCGGAAGAAAAAAGTATTTTTCTTGATGCCTGCAGAAAGATATATCAATTGAATACATGTCAGACTTCTCTTTCTCTCCTTCTGTTCACAGTCTGTACTGAATCTGAAATGTTCTTACGTTGTTTCAAATTACCCGGCTTTTCGTCGGTTATCTTGAGTACACGTACTTTCTTTGCGCATTCGTTTGTGTAGATTCCGACCATATTATAAACTACAACGTGACCAGTATGCGGTTGTATATTGCGAAGGGTCCATGTGCTCTATTTCATGGATGTTATCTTTTAAGTAGGGAAGACAGGCCTACTGACAAAAAAAAATGTGAAGTGTAAACGTGACTTCTACACCGCGTAAATGCCCTGTCTCTGTGGCGCTCGTTTTGCACTGAGGCTCGTTTACCTAATGCACATCGATTGTGTTCGTTCATACTGGGCACCAATATTCTAAATGACGCGTGTAACGGTATCTCCGAGTTCTAAGTGCAGAACTGGACTGAAAAAAAATTACCTCTGCCCCCCAGCACAGCAACCAGATGCTTTACCCAAAGTGATACGAACGGATGTAGGTTTTCAGTAGCGGCTATATTAAGCCCCGTAGTTTTTGTTTAGCCGCCATTATCCTATTCATGTTACAAATTTTTTTCGGCGACAAAAAAAAAAGCTACAAAAGTAGGCGCAGGTTGAGCCCAGGATATCTGCCTCTTTGAATCGTATATCTGGTAATGAGGATACCCTGTAGCAAAGGCTCGACGTTCGAGGCGAGTATACACGTGTGACCGTGCCCACCAACCTCAAGACGTCGAAATTGTGCTCCACGTAAGAAAGTCTCTGAAGCTAAGTTGTCGCCAATGGCGAGCAGTGAGTATGAATAAAATAGCAGGCGTAGCGGCGGATAGGTTGGCGAAGTCATGTCATCGACCGGTGAGTAGCGAAACAGAAGAGTACCACGCGCCATTAACGTGCACTTACGCGAAACTGCTATCATACAGTGCTCGACCAAAAATGTCACTGGAACCGACTTCTCGACAGGGGGACTTCTCTTCATCAGCGACATCGCTTGATTTACAAATGCTGATCACTTCAAGTATCCATCATCGTGTGAACCTCTGTGCATAAGTGTCCTCGAAAAAAAAATGTGCAGCAGCCTCATGCGCAACACATTCGACTACCCAGTGCCCCATTGTAGGCGGGAAAACGGTTAGATACAAACATAGATACATACTAGTGGAAATCTGGGCTTGTTGTTTCATGATCTTCAGGTTGTATAGCGCCGAGAGAACGACCACAAAAAGGACAAGAAAACACACAAAGCGCAAGCTACCAACACAGGTTTATTTTTCCAGAGCACAATTTGTATTTGTTGAATGATTCATGCATGACAAGCTCACGAGAGAAATTATTGAGACTGAAAATATTTTGACATTAGGTCCTCAGTGCATAAGCACCCCATCTGTTAACCTTTCGATAAGCAACTTGTTTTTCTTAGGAGGTAATTGTTTGCACATGCATGGTGGCTTGGTGCGAACGTATAAAATTGTGCTCTAGAAAAATAAGCCTTTGTTGGTAGTTTGCGCTTTTTGTGTCGTCTTGTCCTTCTTTTCGTGGTCGTTACCTCTGGGCTGTACAACCCGAAAATAGATTCATAGTCCCCGGAAAGTGCGTGAGGTATACTAAGGATGCTAACGCATTAAAATCACACATCTAAGCAGAGATTGAAACATCTGAAAAAAAATTATAACCGCTAAACTGTTCTCTACTATGATCACTACCTTAATCATCATCACCATCACTGTCATCATCATCAGCCTATTGCTATGTCCACTGCAGGACGAAGGCCTCTGCCAGCGATCTCCAATCACCCCTTCCCTGGGCTAGCTGATTCAAAGTTGTGCCTGCAAATTTCCTAACTAAACTGGTTTTACTGACATCATAAGGGGCCGAAAATAATAAAACGAATTTGTGTTCTCGTATCCCTATATTTTATTCCTACGCAAAATTTAGTCGCTTTTGTAAATGGTAAGATGTTTTATTTTTATAATTATGGTTTAACTTTGCGATCCGCCATGGTTGCTTAGTGGCTACTGAGTTATGCTGCGAAGCATGACGTCACGGGATGAAATCCCGGCCACGGTGGCCGCATTTCGAGGAGGGCGAAATGCAGAAACGCCCGTGTACCGTGCTTTGGGTGCCCGTTAAAGAACCCCAGGTAAGCAAAATTATTCCGGAGCCCCCCCCCCCCCCCTCACCCCCTCCTACGGCATGCCTCATAATCATAGCGGAAAACAAGGGGAATGCGGGAGATGGCGATTCAAGACGATGAGTAACACGAGAACAAGGTGAGAGCAGGCTCCTGCTCTCACCTTGTTCTCGTGTTACTCATCGTCATAATCATAGCGTAGTTTTGGCATGTAAAACCCCAGACTTTATTAAAATTAAGTTTAACGTCGCGGAGTGCGTCGTTGCTCTAGCTCCTTTTGCGTTATATCAAATCATTCTCAAGCGGAATAAACCAAAGAAAACCAGAAAATAAAGAAAGTTACCCAGACATCTAAGGCTCTGCAAGAACTGACAGCCCTCCCTTCCGCGACCAAATGTCGACAAAAATTTCATGGACAAAACATTTTTCACCACTCACGACCAAAGAAGAGGACCTTTAGGACTCCGTAAAGCTACTTATATTATGCTTACTCATGTATGCGATTAAACACGAAACAGTAAGCAAAGGCGTGATAGACAATAGACGTCATTTATTTAAATCTGAAGCTTTACAGCCGAACAGCATGAAAGATGTGTGGTACCACACAGTGAAGCGTAAAAATCACATCATCTCACCCTACGGGCAACCATGATGGGATGCGAAAGCATCGCGGGGGGTGCGCATCGAGTTTCCGTTTCATTTCACTTGGCAACACAAGCCAATGAAAGTTAAAGTGAGAGAATGTATTGCAGCGGCTCGAGCCCTCTTCTCCGCGGCGCTGTCCACGGCGCTGACACTGGCGTTGACGCTGGCGCTGTCCGTGGCACTCATCGCGGCGTTGCGGGAGGAGAATGAGAGGAGCGGAACGCGCGCGCGCGTCATTATACCGCGAGCTACAGTGGCGCCCCCCAGCGGAGTATGCAGCGCCTATCGTCGCGCCTCTAACCTAAGCTGTTTCGCATTATCGCGCGCGGAGCCGCAGGCGTTGCCATTCGTTGCGCAATCCGGAGAGGAGAGGAGCGTTGGAGAGGAGGAATGCCGAGAGGAGAGGAGATGAGACAAGGAGAGGAGGGGGAGGAGGATGCGCATGCGCAGTGTGGGTGTGGACGCCGCACGGCGGCGGATGGATTGAGGGGGGAGGGAGGGAGAGAGTGACATAGCCCCGACCATAAGCTGCTTCGCATCTAAAACAAAAGTGTTAATTTACACGCTGACGCTATCTGTATTATTTCGCTACTGCGCATTCACTAAGGTGGTTAGGTGCGCCTGATGGCATTGGAATGAAATGTTCAGGACACGCATTCACACAACTTGCTTACGCGAAAACTGCTCGAATACAAAAAAAGACGCCAGCCAATTGTGGTCATGGACATAATATTAGCGGAAGCAACCAGCCAATCACAAAAAGCCCTTAAGAAGGAAAAGCTTTGTGAATTCGGCCCCAGATGTAGAATTAATGTACCAAGAAATTAGTATTTCCTTGATCAAAGGAGAAACGCGAACTCAAATGCGAGGTGCATTACAAAATATTGAAAGCGCCAGTTGGGGCGTCGTGTAAGAATATTCTCCGGCTGAACAAACGGCGCCAAAATCTTCGTAGAGGTCCACGTGGAGATACACTTCAGGACTGCAGTCTTAGAATATTCCATGGAACGCGCTCGGAGCGTGACTGTGGAAGGCAAAGTAAAACAGAGCCGTTTCAAAGAAGTGTCAGTTAATTAGTGAGCGAGTTCGACTTTATTGGTGCTTTTAGGAAACCAAACTGTATTTTTTTATTGGAGGTTCAGACATAATTTCATTATGCGCATACGATGCGGATCCCCCTTGAGATCTCAAGTAGGAACATCAAGTGTAACTAGGCGTTCAAATGAACGTTAACCAATTCAGTGCTCAATTATAATTGTACAATCTCAAAGTGCAGTCGTCACTCCAACTGGTTTCGTAAGCCCAGTTCGAGAACCCATTTCTCCTGAAGACTACCGCTGTTTTTTCATTGAGCTTCTGTTACCAATTTTGTCAGTTTATCCCTTTTATCTATTAGATTCAGGAAAGTGATATTTCTTTAAAGCTTCAATAAATTCAATCCTGTCACGTGAACTATTCGGGCATCTACTAATGTAAGCCGATAAGAAGCAACTTTTCTTAAAAACAAAAGACATTGCTCAGACACGTGACTTAAACTGCACATATCAAATTAGGCAGTTTAGTGAGTGCTCTTGCATTGTTCCCAGTAGGCTAGGCTGAAGCCTAAGCGCGCATTTGCGCAACGTGCGTCCGGAGCGCCTGAAAGCCATTCGCATCCATTAGAAATGGAACGATACAAGAGGGGCGCCTGTGTTTCTACAACCACAACATCAGCCCCATGCTATGCCACTGTTGCTACGTGTATCTTCACTACGACCACTGCGCAAGAAGAACTTATCTTGAGTACACCTCGGACCTGCACGGGAGGCAAGCGCTGGGGTTGGGCTCCGGAATAATTTGTACTGTCAGTGGTTCTTTAACATGCACCTAAACTGAGTACAACAGCGTTCTTTTTTTTTTTTTTTTTTCATTCCGCACCCATGTGAATACGGCCGTCGCAGCAGGCATCAAACTCGCGTCTTCGAACTTCTAGTGCTGTGTCCTCGTGGCCACAAGTGCTGATTGACAACTGTAACACTGGTCTAAATTAATTAATTGAAGCTTAATTAGGGATATATTTGAAGTAGTTAGTTATCAGTGGTTTTCACATTGGGACTGATGGCATCGCCGTGAATAATGCGCTGCCTGAAAAAATAAGTTCAATATCATCTCCACTGCGCTCAAGAAAACTCAATCTTTTTGCACCAAGTGGCATGTGTGTATGTGGAATTTTCTACTTATCCATTGAGCGATTATGTGTGCCTGATGCTTTCAATTATATATTCTTGGTACACTGATGTGATGTGACCAAATGAAGGAGCCACCAAATATCATATTAAATGCATAGAATAAAAAAAATCATTTTTTTGCTGCTGTTTGCAGGCCACCCCGCTGATTGAAGTTTTTACTGTTCTTTGAAAACTAACACAACAGGACGGACGTCTAGAAACCTTCGGAAGGCATTAAATGCGTATAACAATAGAGAAAAATGAAAGGAACGGAAGAACACATCCTAGGAAAGGAGAGACACAGGCTCCTTGGTAATTTCCACTTCTACACGTGGACAATGGCTAGCGTTCCTTTATGTGGTCCAGCTTCTCCACAAAGCCCTGACCTTCATTAATGGCGAGCCTTTAGTTTCCTTTAGTGTATCCTGCCCGAAGATAAGAAAGCGAGTGTGCACGTGTGATAAGCGCCGTGAATGGGCGCTGATGACGTTCTTAGTCACGAGCCAATCTCTAGGACCTTTTAGGCGTCACCGCTTACTGTGTCTGATCTCGCTCACTGCCATGGCCCCTCTCGCTTTCAGGAAAAGCTAATTGGCTTGCTCCATGATAACAAGAACAAGGTGGCGTTGTTTCTTATCTTACACCCAAGCACTTCAATCCAACTCTCATCTGACAAACATCCCCATACCAAGTCTTACATAACGATAGCCCTATAAGTTCTAAAGTAAACAAGTTTGCAGGTGCCTGCGGCTATCTCTAAGTTGGTTTCTAGATTTTCAGCTCCCGTCCACAGGCAGATCAGTGCACTCATACACGTCAGCCATTGTGTTTCATATATCGCTGCCCTTTCCCCTTCCCCCGTTACAGGGTAGCGAACCGGAGATATTCTCTCGTTAACCTCCCTGTCTTTCCTTTGCCTTTCTCTCTCTCTCTCTGTACGCAAGAACGCACTTGTACACACATCCACGCACGTCGGCTCCGCACATACAACACACATGAAAAGACAGTAAACGTAACAGTAAAATACCTAGTTTATGAAATGAACTGCTTCAAGAAAGAAGCAATAGCTTCACCTTAACAACAGTATTTCGACACGCTATCTCCTTTGGTTGTATAAAATTAGCTAGCAACTAACTTGCTTCTCCTGTTACGAAATTATGAAACCCTCCCTCATGCCCTTCTTTCTGTGTCATGCAGTGGCTGGAAAATCTTTTTTTCTTCCCAATTTCTCGCTCTGACATAACCAAAAAAAAAAAAAACATGTTCAAAGCAGTCAGCACGGTTGTATCGCAGATGGCTACCTAGAATCGCTGCCATCGTGTCCAGTAACAGGGCTTGAACTCGCCACTTGACCCAGCTTGAGCGCTTGCATTTCTACCGGGAAAGAACGAATAACAATATCCTCAAAAATACAGTTAAAACCTGTTTCTTTTGACAAATAGTGAGTTTCTTTTTTATTATTTCGCGCTGTGCTAAACCGAACGTGATGGGAAAAAGATCTAGCTAAAAGCTTAAGTATATCCTGAAATACCAAATAAAAGAAAATATAACTATATCTCATTTCTCTTGCCCTTGTGACAGAGTTCTATCTTTTTTTTTTTTTTTTGCGACTGCACTCTGACTTGTGTTCCCATAAGCGATCCATCGAGGCTGGACAAAATAAAATATCAAAGGGGTTCAAGAAAAAAAGAACATCTAAGTCGACGACTTCCAGGCGTCTTCCACAAGGTTCGCTTTGTTGCTGCTTCGACAAGCCATTTTCAAGCCACTTTCGTTGTCTGTTGAAAACAGTTCTGCCTGTTCTCTTTATAGAACGAAATTGCTCCCCTTACATGAGCCATATAGTGCTTGGGAAAACGAAATGGGAAAGGCCGCCAAACTTTTTTTCACCATGTACGTGCCTAAATTTTCTTTTTCTTGTCTTCTTTATTGCAATTTTTTGTCTTCGTATTGCCGTTTTTATTTTTGTCTTTACACAAAACATGGAAGTCTTGCACTTTTCTGTTACTTGGTGAGTGTTTGTTCGTTTGTTCTCTTCTGTTTTTCTAACCATCAGATTTGTGAGCATTGCTTTATAAAATTTCAGAACAGGTTATGATTTGCCGGGATATCTTTTCCCATCATTTTAGCGATCAATTTTCGTCTTCCTATCTGCGATGCGAGAGAGTATCAAGGTAGATGAGAGGGAAATTGAGGCTCATTGTAGTAGCTAGGCCTCTCCGTGAAAATAAAGAAATTGAATGGGTCGTTATCAATGTATATTGAAGGGAGGTTTTTAAAGATCAGAGGCATCTAATACAGGAAAACACGGAAACATTGTTTAACGTTGGTCCATTTCACCGTAATACAAATTTCTAGCAGAAAAGGAATTCGCACTTGATGAGAACAAACGATTCGTCAAAAAAATTTCAAGAAGATACTGGCAGACAGAGTTCACGAGAAAAAAAAAAGCTTAAACGCACATAATTAAAATTAAAATTACATTATGGGGTTTTACGTGCCAAAACCACCCTCTGATTATATTGCGAGATTAATGCCGTGTTTGTCAGAAGGGTTGAACGTTCAACATACATCATTACGTTTCACGCTTTTATGTGCATGCACATCTGCTCCCAATTCTTCCTTGACCACTCACAAAACGCCGCATTAGCTGCAAGTCATCTGTACATTCCCGCTGCATACAATGAAGCCACGTTAACTTGTGTTACAATTACAGTTGCACGCATTGTGTGTCTCGTTACACAGCTAGCCTAATTGAAATGATTAACGAAAACTTCGCTTGACGTATGTTCTTACAGCGCATTGAACCTGCCATACTATGTTTTTTTTCTAAATCCCGTTTTCAGAAACACTTTGCGGTCACTAGGCGTACATGCACTCGGGCTCCTTCTGTGTACCCCGGAATCAGCCAACGCACTCTCAGTAAAAGTGGCAGCTCGTCGCTCCTTCCCTACGACCTAAGAGGTCATCGATCGCTCCATGGTTTTGTCCTAAGTAGAAAAAGCGAGCAGCTGCCATTTCAGTTAAAGTACATCTGCACAGAACAGCTGCGACTGATGACCGAGCAATCAAACCTAGCTTCCAAAATGAGGGCAGTTTGGTCCCGTTGAAGCTGTGTTGTTATTTCGATTGCGTTTTGCTTTTGTGTGTGCGTGTTTGCCACTTTATCGCGTTCAATCTCGGAAGCCGTGGTTTAGCGATAAACATGACGCGTTGACCACTCTAATCGGAACTAAGCGTGAACAAACAAACAAAAAATACTGAAAGAAATATGACGCCTTGTTTTTGGACGTCCGACAAATCACTGCTTAAATGAACACCGTCTGTACAACTGGTGTGAAAGTTAAGGTAGTGTGAAAGAAAATAGAGATAACGAAAATATACGTGAGGAATCAAGGCGTAGCGCAGCACAAGATTTGGCTAGTGTTTGTTACGTAGCATTCATTAAGAGCGACGCTTAAGCACGAGGTGGTGCGGGGCACTACGGCACTAGCGCCGTTTAACGATTACCGTCTACCAGGTCGCAGTGATGTACAAGCTGTTTCTTTGAGGGCAAGAAGCAAAGGTATAAGTGTTTCAACGTCGAGAAAAATAACGTATTAACGTACGCGAGTAAACTAATGAAAACTACTGCGTCCGCCGACAATCATAGAAGGCAACCACGAAAATAATTTCAGTATTTCATATGGTAATCCAAAGCAATCCAAAACATATGCGTTTGACATCTGTGACGGGCAAGAAAGCATAAAAAGTAGCCATTAGGGAAGCCAGGAAATGGAAAAGAGAACGTCGTTGTTGCCAGGTCTATACAAAAGGTAAACACGCCTACAAGCATGCTTCGCTGCACAAACGCCACCTAGCAGGAGAAGCAAACTCAACAGAAAAGGGATTGTTGGCATTCTCAAGGAATTGTCAATCGTTATTGTCAATCGTTAGAGGTGGTTCGCGAACTGATATAAGTAAACGCGAAATAAAACAACGATATCCTGACCGAAATTCTTCTTGTTTTCGCGTATTCAATTCTTCACGCTTAAGGTTTTGTCACTGAGCCAAGTAACTTGGGTCGGTAACATGAAAGTGTGCACTGCGTTCTTTAAAGCTTTAAGTGAGAATCTAGCATCACCTTCCATTTTCGCAAAGTCAGTAGCAAATTATATTTCCATGAAGGAATAGAAATGATTATGCAGGAGTCAGATGCACTATCATGGGACCGACCCAATGACCATGCGGGAGAATGTTGGCTATCGGCCCTGCTTTCCGCAAATAAATAGAATAAGCTCAGTTTTAGGCGCAAGAACAACGATGGCACTGGTGTGAATCATTACCTTTGTACATTGCGTTATAATGAGGCTCTTTCGTCCCTTCACATTGGTACATCGAGTGGAAGATTTTGGTAGTCCCAAGGCGTTCTATTCATAAGCCACATAACGCGATAAAAAGTAATAGCCACTCGCGCACATAAAACACAACGAAGCACTAACTTATATAGTGCCCTCGAAAAAAAATCTTCTTTGCTGTGTTGCATTGCGGGCAACGTCAGCCACAGCAGAGTCCATTTTATCAAACGGGACGGATTTTAGCACACAACACTAGCATTCTGTTTTTTGTTACAGTAAGGCTATATTTTCACTTTTAGACACCGAACTGAATACATCAAAATACAAAACCTGATGCGTATTCATTGCGGTACTGAGGGTATCGAAATGGGTGGTAATATATAGCAATAAAAATAAAGAACTGAGTATATGAAACATACAAGAGGCGCGAAATTGGGTCATTACGTCTGATTAGTTCTTGATAGCGAATATATAATGTCTTCACATAAATTGGAACTGCTTTGCTCAAAACAATGAATAAATCGAGAGCAAAATGAAGCGCTCATAGTCCGGAAATCCAAAGAACTTCTTGCTTTATATACTTATCCAAAGTGTAAGCAAGGCTGTACAGACCCCTATCTATAAAGCAACTGTATTTTTGTTTATTATATGAGGGCCATCTCATACATCTAGAAATCCCTATATTGCAATATTTCATGGTTCGTGGTTACGGCGACTAAATCTAAGCCCACAATGTTCTCAAGCAGCACTATTTCTTCTTACTTTGTCGGTTTCCTAAATGCTGTCAAAATAACACTGGCAATAATATGAGGATAGCCATGTTTCGTAAAGTGTAGTCATTTAAGGAAAGAGCAGCTGATTCAAACTTTCTGCTTTAATGTCACGCACTCTTAGCTTAGCGAAGTCAACGTTTCATCCAGGTAAGCATCCTATTTTAGGCCACGTCATTTAAGTAAAGGTGCAGCGTCCGGGTCAGTCGCTCCGAATTAACGCTATCATTGTTCATACGTCAGAATATATACTTCGGCACCAGCACTGACAGTGGTGAGTCGATGATTGACCTCTGTACAAAGCAGGTCATTGCAGTAGAATTGGCGAGAACTGGCAAAAGGTACGGGAAGTTCAGGAAAAGACCACGTACACCCGCGAGCAAAAGTATGCGGACCAGGGGTTGCGCGATAAAGCCGATTTTTTCCTCCGCCTGCGAACGCAACTTGAAATTGAGGAATGCACTTCAAAGTTGGCATTGCGAACTTTTCAACGTACTCGTAAATTCCCGTTTATGCTTATTAATTACGAAGAAATTCCGTTTTTTCGGCGACCCTGTGGTCCGCATACTTTTGCTCACGGGTGTACGTTGCGGTACACCATTGACCGATGTCGATCTGAGGGTGGCGTGATCGCTGACAATATGTTGGGCTTCTGGACTTTTCTGGCGAGCTGTCGTGACCGTCCACGATTACGTGACACCGAACGCTGGCTACTGTGCAACAAGCTTCATCTATAGTTCATCGTACTTTGGCATCGTGACTCCCCGCAATTTATCCATCTGCATATGCGGTCGCCATAGCGAAAGCTTTAAGACTGCACAGACTACGATTGCAAACAGTTGAACTTTACCTTTTACTCTTGGACACATTGCTAAGTGGCAATCCCTGCCTCGCTTTGAACAGAGAAAATGGTCTACAATTTTCGGCAAGATTCAACAGAATATCACTTATAGAGATAAACCGTGCATTTATACAGTTGGGAGTTATAACACGGATCTTTATGTTTAATCAGCGGAGCTTATAACGACGAAAGGCTGAACTACAAGCTTTCAGGAGCACCGTATAGTGACCCTAGATTATCGGTGACCACCTTGGAAATAAACTAGTGGACAGAGGCTGCGGTGTCGGCCATCTCTATGCGGGGACGAGAAAACCGTATGTCATGTTCGGTGCCGGTGCACACGGTATCGTACACGGAGACATTCGATCTGCGTCGCGCTCAACCAGTTCGACGAGAGGCCTCTTTTGAATAAAAAAAAAACGTTTTACAGTCTTTTGACGGCACTTATCATCACACCAGCAGGCCGTGCCAGCATCTTTCCTGTTTTCTTTTTGAAACGTTAGCTTTTCGTAGCTCGTTCCTCAGTTTCCTGTTGTCGGTGAAGTAGTTCACAGAGAGAGATAGAGAGAAAGAACTATACGTGAGAGCAATGAGGGAGGCGAGCAGCGCTGGGAAGGTGTTCGCATGCTCCAATGAGAGAGGAAAGGTAGGTCACATGACGCAAAGCTCGGTTTCTACTAACATAACCAGATGGCGTTACCCTCCGCACGTGACGGCTGGAACAAAAGCAGGGAAGAAATTTGTAGAATACGAGTCGTTGCAGGCGTAGATGACTGTACAATATGGAGTTAGAAGTCTTAATAGAGAAAGAAAAGATCAAGGAGAGATAGGCAAAAACTAGACTGTCATAGGTATAGTAAAGCCTGATTAGATCAAACAGGCTAGGCGGCTATTTATCCCCACCCCATTTCAAAGGGGATGCGAATAATAATAATAATAATAATAATAATAATAATAATAATAATAATAATAATAATAATAATAATAATAATAATAATAATAATAATAATAATAATAATTACGGGCCGTGAAACCCACGTACCTAACAATTGCACCCGCAGTATCGCGGGTGCAATCGTTTAGGCTTCATGGTATGCAACGGAGATGCACCGGTGACTTGCAGCTAATTAATGCGGCGTTTTGCGAGTGGCCAAAGAAGAATTTCCTTTCGTGAGTTGGTGGCGGCGCAAGCGTTTACCGCCGCGTCGCGTGAAACAGGTAGTGTTTACGGGAGCGGAGGTCACGCGGCGTGCTGCTGCGTGCCCGGCTGCGCCAGTGTACGCTTAGAAAGCCTGCGAGCGCTCGACCATCGGAGAGGAGCGTAGTGGTTTAAATCAGAACGCTATACCGCATAATTTATACCACTAAGTTGTCATGGAAGAAGCAAGACCTTCGGACGCCATGCGATTCGGCGAGCGCCAGATTTGGAGAAAGCGTAGGCCAGCACCACCGCTAACGCTTAAACATCCATGTAACACACTCTGTAGCCATCCACTTTTTTATTCTCTCTTTCTTTATAATCCTACTTCAAGTCAGAAAGTCATTTAGGCAGTATTATTTAACTGTCCAATGGACAACAGGCGGTCAAGTGACAGATTATTCCAGTGGCTAATTGTTTATGGAAAGAATGAGAGTTTAATTAGATTTTTTTTCTGGCAAAATAAGGAGTTAAAGAAAGCTGGTGTGTATGACGAGTGCAGCGGGACGCAAGTCGAGATAAGTACGGTCTAAGGTCAGGCTCGAGCTTAATATTAAACAATAAAAACAAAAACATTAAGGACACAACTTTGCGCCGGGATTACGATGCAGTAATCTGATTAGATTCCAGAACTGAAAAAAAATGGTGATCTTATAGAGAGAAAATAAATCGTACAGCCCTTATTTGAATTTTGTCAAGCACAGTAATGTTAGCCTTTGTGTGCGGATCCTATTTAATGCAAGCGTGCTCAAATTTAGGCTTGATCAAATACTCATAAGTCTACAGCTAGTTACACTAAAAATAAATGTGAAATTCGGATGTCTTCAAGCAACGCAAGTCAGCACGCTTTCGTCAGTATACCAACAACAAAAATTTAGAGCCATTCACTCTGTGAAGGTGGATGATCAACGGAGCTGTATGTGAGGTCTATACACGACCGATGACGCGTCGTGGGCTCACTGATGTTTGTGTAACATTGAATACCGAACCTTTCAAAGAGAAACGCCAAGAATCACTTTCCGTCTGGCCGAGACACGTCTATGATGAAATCACCCACAATTCCGATGGGAGTGGAGTCTCTGTAGGGGTTACCTAACCAAGAGTGCGTACGCTTGGCGTTTGCGGCACGATTTTCGTCCGTATTACGTCGCCGTGCACATTCCCGCTTCTGTTCACGACGGTGTTCTTCGTAGGCGCGCTGTTCTTCCGCAGTCTTCGCCGTACGCGGCCTACCCACTACACGGGTGGAAGGGAACTGAGATAAGGTTACATGGTTTGCCTATAGAGCCCGTGACGTCAAACCGCAAACCATACTAAACCGTGTCTATACCAGTTTTACTTTCTTTGTTACGATATTTTTTATCGCAGTACGTTTTGATACTCCTCACGATTAAACGCAGCTGGGCCATACCCGATGATACACTTCTGTCACCGTTTTTATCACCGGAATCGGTCAGTCATGAGCTCTGGGGTTGCCGCCATATTTTTTGCCTACGCACACAAAACGCCAGAACCTAGCGTATAACAGCTCCGTTGTAAAAAATAAATAAATAAAGGTGGCAGCAAAGCAAGGCTTGTATAGTTAAGCCAATGTTGATGAATTGCTTTGTCAATAACTAACAAACCAGTAGAAATCATAATGCGAGTTCACTCGCTCATTGAGAATAAAAGCTGCACAAAGTGTTTCAAGGTTTCTTTTAACACCACGTCATTTCACAGTCAATCATCTATGAAGCTTCAAATTTTGACCTGCCGAACATTGCGGCAAATAATACACGCAACGTACCATGGCTTGCAGTTCGTTTGTACAAGTAATAGCGACCCCTGTCAATTATCAGACATGTAGAAGGCCTGCGGTCTTTTTATAGAGAAATATGACGAGAAAGAACGAAAGCAGGAAGGGCGGAAAGCAAAGTAGGAGATCAAGGCAGTCAATTGTTCTGTGTCCGCATTGTCTTCGCCGCCTCACTAGGCACGCTATCGTCGACGGCAACAGCCACAAAGCAATTCCGGAAGGGCGAACGGACGCCACCAGCCAGATAATTAGATCGATGCCTTTGCACAGACCTCCGCTACTGTTGCTGCTGGTCGCTGCTGTAATAAGAGGTCCACCTCCCCTCATACGCTCTTATCTCGCAAACCACATACGAGAACTATAATATACTAATAACTATTCCTTCGGTTGAGTGAGCCCGCGTTTCACAAAGATATGCTGTAAAAATCTATATTAGACTCTAAAGATTGCCTCAAGAGCGAAGGTTTTGATGAAGATTGCCGTCTCCGCGTACGTAGCTAAGTTAGTTGTTCTTGTTAATTACTGTTTCATAATGCCGGAAAATAGGAAGCTTTACCTCGGTGCACGCCATCCCAAGACAACGTTAACAAATCGAAGCTACTCTCGCCCAACGTACAACGTAGGCACTTGCATACCATGGCTACAAGAAGAAAAGAAAAAGAAATAAAAGAATGAACAACGCAGTTGTCCCGTACGCACACAAGTAGGGTAATAGAAGCTCATTGTGCGCTAAAAGCACTACTATACATTAACGAATGTCACATTGTTCCCGTAACTCTGTAGAAAACGCTCAGTATAAGCATACTTCACCACAAATCATACAAGCGCACATCAAGGTAAATTAATTTGTCTTGTCAGCAAGAAGTTGCCGTTGGGCAATCACAGTACTTCTGTGCTTACCGGAGCTATAGACCAACTACGTTTGTGTCACTTCAATTGACATCTCAAGATAATCGAGATGTTTACTGGCATGAAATGAGGTGTATCATACATTCAATGAATAACTAGTTCGTTCGTTAGTTCGTTCGTTTCTTTCTTCCTACACTAGCGCGGCCATGGTAATGCGACATCCAAGTCTCATGGATCACCAAATAACGTCACTCAGCACTGATATACCGTAGCCGGCACCAATCTTAACCCACTTCGAAGGCATCAATAACACAACCTTAAAAAACAACGCAAAAAAGGGGGGAAAAAGAAAACTATAATCGCACATAATACCGGTGCGGCTTTCTCCTCTCCCTTCTTTTAAATTACAATTTCTGTATTTGCAGTCATCTCCTAGGTTGAATGCGCAGAAGTCCTCGAGGTTTGTAGAGGAAAGCACTCTCGATACTTATTTTACAGTTTATAGCCGCAGTTCGCCCTTTGTTTCTTCTTTATTTCTAATTTTCTTAATGTTATCTTTCAGTTGTTATATTGTGAGCCGCACTAAACCATATTATCCGTCCAGTCTTGTGGCACCGCGGTATTCATGCCGGCTTGTTCTGCCTTCCATAAGCGCCTCGGAGTCTTTGCACAATATGCAAGGCGGCCTCTATCATCTCTTATTAAACAAGTGACAACGTAGCTGATGCTGGACCTCGCATTGCCCGATCAGAGGCACAGTTCACGACGCCAAGTTACGAGGTAAGAAAACTTTTTGGTTGTGCTAAACTCAACCAACGCAAGAAATTGTTTTGCGGGCGTACAGGACATATACACGCACTTTATATGATGCATATGCACTGCTTAGAAATTCCCTTATGATACGTTATTCAAAATCCTTATCCTCGGGAGGACAATAGGTTAAGCGCAGGCATAAACTAAGCTATATTTAGATCTATGTGAGCTGCCGACACAATGTCTATAAGTATTATTGTATATGGGTCTGTTATCGCTGATTTACTTTCGTTATCGCCCGACAACCAGGTCAATGTTCTCGACGCTGCGTTCTCCTTGAAGTTATCAACTGTAAAAGGGACGCAAGCTGTAGACCCTGCATCTCTCTAGCGTCTTGGTTTTATTTAGAATAACAACGGTAAAATTAACTAACGTACGGAGCTTGACCGTCTAAAGTAAACCCATGGTACAGATGAGAGGCGCCGTAGCATGACACATCAGATCTATTTCGATAATCTACGGGTTTTTGACGTGCAAACAAAGCACGGAACCCCAGTGTTCTTGCACTGCGCCTTTCATCGGAATGCGACCGTCGTAACAAGGAACCAAACCTGCGACATCGTGCTCAGCAGAACAACCCCATAACCACGTAACCATTGCAGCAGGCGAAATAGAATTAGGTGACCGCAGCCACGAAAACACTTTCCCTCCATCCCCGGAATGTCGTTCTTCGTCCCGACAGTTGACTCTGTTGTACCATGGTCGTTCGAGCACTCGCAAGGGGCCAATACGAGCGAGCCCTGCCGAGAAAGAAAAGTCTTGCTCGTAGTCCCGATCAAAGAAGCACACGACTGATGCGCATACTCGTTTATTCTTTTCTTTTTCGTTTGCCTAAGGACAGCGGCATTTTCGACAGGCTGCTACCTTCGACGAGCGAGACAGTGTACCGTGCTCATATCTCAGCGGCTGCCGCGATCGAGTGCTGGCTCCGTGAGTGCTTCGTGGAATGCATGACTCTTTCGGTGTTTGTATACTACTGCCTCAGGGCTATAGTTGCGTGCGTTCACCTCTGGTATAGCGCTATCGCACAATAGGGGACGGCGTACACGTCTGACGTGCACAAGGACCAGAAAGGAAAACCAAGCAATCGACAAAGTTCCCGACTACTCCGGTGGCAACCGCCCAGTGTTTGCATTCCAATTGTTACCAAATATGCGGAGCTCATGTCAAGCAGTCTATAGCCACCGTCTTCCTTCATTTTATTAGTGCTGTATACTGGTGCCTTTTTTAGAAGTGGTTGTATCGAGCTTTATTATTATTAATATTGCAAATGTATACATACAGATGATAAAAGTTACATACAGAAGGAAGTCTCAGGGTCAAAGACGAATGGGGGACCTCCTATACAACGCATGACAAGAATACTAAAAAATACGCTGCAGCATTTAGGCCGTGTGTGAAACTACACAAACGTTATGTCGATGTAATTTGCAAACAAAAAGAAAGGAAAAGAAAACGTCAATTAGAAAAAAGAATGACAAAGCAGCGAGGTAAAATGCTGTAAATGTTGCAATGAAAGATGAAATGAGCGTACATTAGATTTGGAATCCATCATATTAGTTTTATTCTTAATGTTTAGTGGCAGGGAGTTCTAAAGGAAGTGGCAGCAAATGTAGATCGTGATTTGCCACAGTTTCTTTAGCCATAGGTAACAACATGTTTTGCGTACAAAAAGCGTGGAGCTATGAATAGGGAACCGACAGCTGCTAATTACAACCATTGAAAGTTTCCCAAAAATATATCTGTGTGCAATAATTAGAGCACTGCACGGGCTCGGGCTTACCCGAAAGCCCGGGCCCGGCCCGGGCCGGGTAGAACAGTTTTTTCGCGGTCTCGGGCCGGGCTCGGGCACAGCGTGTGCTTTTTGACCCGGGCCTGGGCCGGGCTCGGCTTATTTGACGCGGGCCAGGGCCGGGCTCGGGCTTTCTGGTGGTGTGCACGTAACATGCAGCGAGTTATTCTCGGGTGTCTCAACTCTAGAAAACATTATTTTTCGTTCTCGGACCGGGTTCGGGCCGCTTTCGAGTCGGGCTCTGGCCGGGCTCGGGCCTTTGGTAAAGGGGTGGCGGGCCGGGCCGGGCGGGTAACGTAGATTATTTCCGGGCCCGGGCCGGGCCCGGGTCTTGCCATAAAAGTTTTGATCGGGCTCGGGCGGGCCGCCCAACGTAAAAACGGGCCCAGGTCGGGCCCGGGCTGGAAAAATCGGCCCGTGCAGTGCTCTAGCAAGAATACCAAGGGAATGCTTGTTAAGTTTCGTAATTGACGACATGTTATGACAGCGTTGTAATGACGAAACAATGCATGAAAAGTTGCTGAATGTAAGAATTCTTATGACATGATTTTAAATATGCTCTAAAGGAGCGTAATGGGTTGCGTATGTATTGCCCCATGATGAAATGCAGTAGTTGATATGGCTGTGAATGAACATATAATAAGCGGCCATGAGGAAATCTGCAGTAAGAAACGAACGACCTTTTATTCGGAGACTTGCACCATAAGATACTTTCTTTTGTGACTAAGTTATCGTGTTTGTCAAATTTGAAGTGTTTCTCTAGTTCCACACCTAGGAAAATGGTTTGATTAGAAGTATGTACTTCCGTTGACTCGATTATACCGGACGGTTTACTTGTAGGAATTTTTTGCGCCGAGGAACAAATAACAAATTTTGTTTTAGTGGTATTAATTCTAAGAAAATCTTTCCGAAACCAGCTTGCAACATTATCAGCATACCTGTTAAGCCTCGTCAGTAAGTGTCAAAGTTTACTTGACCGACTCGACCTGACAGCCCACGACTTAATGCGACCTGACCCGACTCGAGTCAATTGACCAACCGACGAAAGACGTAGATTTTCGGCTGTGCATTTAACTATGCAAAGTAAGCAAAAAAGAAGATCGACATAGCCTATTTACAACGATTGCTTAAGTTATAAATAAAGTTCATTGCCTGCCTGCTTAAGTTATGCGAGAGCATTCGCGCACTGACACATACACGTCGTTCAACCTTGATTACATCATGTTCCCATCACCGGTTGTGCCCAAGACACCTATAACAAGACGGTGCGTGATGAAGCATGATACCCACAATTCCACGCCTTTTATAAACTGTCAGCGTTAGGCCGAGAGCAGTCACTCACTTATCGTGTTATAGGCACGTATTCTATTCTCCACAGTAGACTAAACATTCTATTTTACGTGGTCAACCAGGCAAAAATGGGTGGGGGTAGGCAAAGAATGTTCTTGCAGTCATGTGTAGATTTTTATAGCAACCTAAAGGTGACGGCAGCTCTCACTGTTATGATGAAACAGCATTCGTCTATTGTGTCCACAGATAACGTATCATCGTGGCTGGTATTAGACAAGGAAGGCAAATTAGCTCATCAAAACGTATAAATATGAAAAATGCACCGTAAGATGCCTGTGTGTCGTTTTGGAACGAACGATGCAGAGGTTAATACTATAATATATAATTTTTACCTGATACGTTCATTTCTGCAACATATTGTATACTGCGCGGAATAGCCACGCGCTCTATATTGAAATAAGTATAACAATTTCAGCACAAAGATGCGGAGTTTTCAATTACGGCGCATGGAGAGAAAACACACACACACAGCGCTGGACAAGCATACATGATGGCGCTGTACGCTTTCACTGCGGCCACCACTACATGGATAACCGCTGGTGCTAGCACTTCGTTCCTGACACGTGGGATGCCCTACTTTAGCCGCCATTGATTACCGTTCGCTGTTCTCGTTGCCTGGTGACGCTGTTATGACCAGACCGCTTTTAGAAGAGCGTGGTCAATAGAAGCGAAGGCCGCGCACGCCTGCCGACATGCGCGCCTCCCTCTGGCCTTATCCAAAACAGGAAGCGGTCGAAATGTCATTAACGTCGGTCTCATTGACCGTCCCATTTGTCTCGTGTCCGAGCCTTTCTCTGATAGCGCCTATACCGTCGATGAACGAGCGTTGTTTCAATGGAAATCGTTAGTGCGCATCAATTACCTGATTTGCCTATAAGCTTAAACCGTGCACAAAAGAACACACTTCGTCTTGTGACTAAAGACAGATGATTGTACTCATTTACTGGTTGTTGACTGGTATTTCGTTGATTAGTGTGAACTGTGTTGGGGGCTAGACTGCCTGACTCATGAATGTCACCTGAAAAGGACATTTTTCTTATACATTATATTTATGGCAAATCGGTTCCGCGCTATCCCGCAAGGTGGTGGAAGGTTCATTAAAGGGAAAATTATCGTCTACCCGTCTACAGCATGAGGCTAAAAAATGGCCGCGTATCTGCGTGCTTCGCTGCAAATGTCGTCGAAAGACGATAGTCTTCTGCCGGCCGTACTACATGAGTGCTGGTCTGATCCTGGTCTGGCCTGTCGCCTCCGGGTGCGCCTCGACTCACGATCTTGCGCTAGCCGCTCGGCTCGTTGCTCGGACGTTTCCTGGGCACGCTTGAGACGACGAGCGTCGGCACGCCGGCGCTTCTCCGCTGCAATTTGGTCGTCGGTCTTTTCCCTGCGTTGTCTGGGCATGTCTTGTAGAGTGGGTTGTATTTCATCAAGCGGCCATTTATGTTTTGCCCTGCCTCAGACAGCGCTTCCTTTATGTTAAATCGGCCGCATCTGGCTGGCATTGATAAAATTGAGGAGGCGGAATCGGCCGCATCTGGCTGGCATTGATAAAATTGAGGAGGCGCTGCATGAGACATAAACGCCATCTGGCAATACATCGGGAAACATGAGCTTGTGCAGAGGGTTTCCTTCCTCCATGGCAGAGGGCGCTCGTCGGCGCGCAGTCGGGGAACCACGAGCTTGTGCAGAGGGTTCCCTCCCTTCGTGGCAGACGTCGTTCGTCGGCGCGCATAGGATGGCATTTTCAGCGCAGCTTAAGAAACTAGGGTCTTTAGAGTTACGTATCTATGTATTTTCTATTAAAGGAACACACCTCCTAATACTTACCTAGTGATGTTGCGCCTCAGATATGCGTAATATTTACTTTTTGATCGATAACGTTCACAAGTATGAACAGCCGTACCAGTTTAAGTAGTGTGGGCGGTAAGCAAGTGGTCCAACTTTGGCCGGGTGGGTGAATCGGTTGACAGACAGACAGACAGACAGACAGACAGACAGACAGACAGACAGACAGACAGACAGACAGACAGACAGACAGACAGACAGACAGACAGACAGACAGACAGACAGACAGACAGACAGACAGACAGACAGACAGACAGACAGACCAAATTTTCAGCGTTTAAGTTCCCCAAGAAAGACTATCGTCTTTAAAAGGAAACGTGTACAGGTTTGTACACATTCAGGGACCATCGCTCTGCCATCTGATCTAACCAGGAGGATTGGAGATTGCGGACCAAGGTCGAATTACTCGACAACTCGAAGCACAGGGACACAGAATAGGCAAATCAGTTGTGCGGAAGCTCGGAAGGTAGACGAAGGTTCATCAAACGGAAAATTGTGACCCACCCGATTGTAGCACGAATCTATACAAAGGAAACTCATACAGGTTTCTCGGGTTCCCTTTTCAGCTTCATGCTACATTTGAATGGATGATAATGTTTCCTTTCCCGCTGCATTTGTAAGGCACGTACAGAGGCGCGCCTGTGCTGCTTTTTATATCCGGCGTCAGTAATATAAACTGTCGGTTAATGTACTCCAAACATGACATTATATCGCGTTTAGGAATGAAGAGAACAGAATGCACGCGGTTGTCTTCCATTCTGACAGCGTTGAGAAACTGAGCAAAATACTGAATTACTTGATAAGAACGCAAGCGAGCTTGTAGGAATCGGACAATTCAGCGTATCTGGATGATCTGGTTACCCTTGAGCCCTTACGTCGTTTAGGAAACTGCGACCTGGTCTATATAAGGACACAATCCCCATGGCTCTAGGTAACGGAGAGTCCAAGGGGACTAGGTATGTTAATGTCAATATTGTCCATATTCGTGCAAAACTGCTCGACTATCGGTGGTTCTACTGCTGGGAAAAAAACGTGCAATGGCACTCGCGTTATTAGTAACTTGCGGTGAAATACCCCGATGCTGCAATATACGCTGAAATCTCAATAAAAATGAATATATTGTTCTTCTGATTGAAAAGCAGAGGTTTTATTTCAGTCCTGGTTCGATATCGGTTAACTTACGCTAACATGTTTTGTTGTACAACTTGGACCGTTGCTGCGTTCGTATCTTGGAGTTTCGATCGTCGCTTCCGCTCCTGAAACGAGCCATGCTATATTCTCAGTCAGCGTAGGCAGCATTTGCCTTTTGGTCATTTTTCTACTTCGATCTGTCTTTCTCCAAGACTAATGAGGACATTTTTTTACTGCTAGGCTTACGAGAAAAAGATAAGAAAAGGAAAAGAAACAAAAAAACGTTGAGGCTGTGCAGTTCGAAGACGTTGTCTGCGCCGGTACCAAACGCTTCTACGTCAGATAATGCCCTCGAGGCATCAACGAACACCGATTGAATAGGCAGTAGAGGCCGTTGAAAAGCTCAATGTTTTATATATTTGGCACCAGGTTTTAGTGAACTCTTAGACTTACTAGCAACAAATGTATCTCAGTTCTCAATAAAGTAAGGTTGCTTTATCTTCTTTCTTTCTCTATTTCAGTCTTGGTGTTGTTGTTGACAGTAAAATGTAAAACGAGGAGGTCTTTCCTTTCTTTTTGTATTGTTGTTTGAATAGGCGTATCTGACATATATAGCCTCCCATCTAATGTCTCTACACATAAATAAAAATAAAGTAATACCGGTACGCTTCGCCGTGTCTTAGTGAAAAATATATTGAAGGTAGTTAAGCAGCTTCTTGAAGGAATCGTAAATAGAACGTTGCTGCAAACACACACTTCAAGATTTAAAAAAAAACGCTTTAGAAAGACGACGAGATCCACCTTTCAGCCAATGAGACTGCAGTTCCTCTTGTTCCTTGGGATTACCCTGGACCGAATGGCAATTCATATATTCAACATTCAAGAGCGTGTAAATTAGAGATAGGATCTTCTGCGATCCATCACTGGCACAAAATGGGGTGGCAACAACGAAACCACTTTTAGAGTCTGTTTTCCTGTTAACGCAACTATGTGTTCCTCAGATCTCAAACAACGCGCCCGGCAACAAGTTCTACTCCATGCAAGGTTTATTCCAGTCAAAAATGCAAAACAATATGATAGCCCGTAGTGTCTATATTTACCTGGGTTTACCACATTCAAATATCAGTAGCATTCTGATCGCAGAAGCCTAAAGAACTACCCATTCAAGTTCTCTGCATACAGGAACTCTTCCGACAGTTCATCCACAAGTCATTATGCTCACCCGCCTCGTGACAAACTTCAAGAAGTGGACGAATTAGTTACAGTTAACGAGCTTATGAAGAGGTACTTCTACCGCAGCATCATTTTATTCGTCCATATATTGTCCATCCTCCATGGCAGCCCATCACATCTTCAGTGACGTTCAACATCCCAGAAATAGAAAATAAATCCGCAATGCACTACCTAGATGCAAATGTTCTTACGCTAAAGCAAGTGCACCGGTTTCATAAAGGTTACACATTCGTATTCAACGAACAGCCTTCATAAAATGACAGCTCGAGTGCAGCTTTCCATATTCTTGCATATCAAGTATAGAGACCGTTACCGGCTATCCCACAATACATCTCTTAGAGTAGTAGAGCTCTTTGGAATATTACAGGCCGCAAGATTTACTGCCGAGAGTAACCGCCATCGGTACTAGATAGAATATTCCGACTCTAAAGGAGCGCTAGAAACAATAAAGGAATTGTATTCATTTAGATGACTCCATGACGTATGAAATTATGAAAACATCGACAATCGCTGCTTTTACTGGCCGTGAGTTCTATTTTCAGTGGCTAAAGAGCCACGTTGGAATCTTAGACAATGAAGTGGCAGGCAGATTACCTACTGCCGCACACACATAAAGTACCATTACATGCGTGGCATTTCATGTATCAGACGCCAAGAATGCCTCTTGCACTTTGCGGAACAAACTTTGCAAAGACATGCGGTTCGACAAACAAAGTCTTCACTCCTGTACACTGTACGCCTATTCCTGTGGTTTTCGCCGAACCCGAAGATTAACCGCACGTTAGAAACACTCCTTCATCTTCTATACACTTAGACGTAGCCTACGAGCCTCACTTCTTTTGTCGCATCAAAGGAAGAACGTCCCTACATTGTAGTTTCTGTAATGACTCCGACAATGTAGAGAAACGCATTGCCATATATTGTCAATATTATAATCAACAGCGAGTTCATCTGCGTGACCGTTGGATCATCATTTAAAGACGTTCTCTCACATTGAGCAAAGTGCTTGGACCATGGTTAAGTCCTGATGAGCAGAGGTTTGCCGTGAGTGCCTTTTGAGCTTTTTTTTTTCTTTTTTGACCGCTAATCATCATCATCATCAGAATATTTTTATGTTCACTGCAGGACGAATGCCTTTCCCTGAGGTCTCCAATTACTCCTGTCTTGCGCTAGCGGATTCCAACTTGCGCCTGCGAATTTCCTAACTTCATCCCTCCGCCTAGTTTTCTACCGTCCTCGACTGCGCTTCCCTTCTCTTGGTATCCATTCTGTAACTCTAATGGTCCACCGGTTATCCATCCTACGCATAACATGGCCTGCCAAGCTCCATTTTTTTTCCTTTTAATGTCAACTTGAATATCGGCAATCCGCGGTTGCTCTCTGATCCACAACGCTCTCTTCCTGTCTCTCAATGTTACACTTACCATTTTTCGTTCCGTCACTCTTTGTGCTGTCCTTAACTTGTTCTCGGGCTTCTTTGTTCACCTCGAAGTTTCTGCCCCATGTGTTAGCACCGGTGGAATGCAATGATTGCACACTTTTCTTTTCAACGACAATTGCTCCCAGCCAGAATTTGGCGATGCCTGCCGTATGCACTACCACGGCCGCTGGATAAAAAAAAAGGTGTTTTTTATCCAGCGGCCGTGGCACTACAACCCAATTTTATTCTGTAAATCTCCTTCTCAAGATCAGGGTCCCCTGTGAGTAATTGACCTAGATAAACGTACTCTACATACTCTAGAGACTGTCTAGCGATCCTGAATTCTTGTTCCCTTGCCAGGCTATTGAAGATTATCTTTGTCTTCTACATATTAATGTTCAACCCCACTCTTACACTTCCTCGGTTAAGGTCCTAAATCATTTGTTGTAATTCAACCCCAGGGTTGCTGAATAGGACAATGTCATCTGCAAACAGAAGGTTGCTGAGATATTCACCATTGATCCTCACTCCTAAGCCTTCCCAGTCTAAGAGCTTGAATGCGTCTTTTAAGTATGCAGCGAATGGCATTGGAGAGATCGCGTTTTTCTGCCTGACCCCTCTTTTGATAGGCAACTTTCTACTTTTCTTGTGAAACACCAAGATAGCTGTGGAATATTTGTAGCTATTTGTGACAATATTTACGTATGCCTTCTGTACTCCTTGATTACGCAATGCCTCCATGACTGCTGGTATCTCTATTGAATCAAATGCCTCTTCATAGTCTATGAAAGTCATATAGAGAGGTTGGTTGTACTCCGCGGATTTCTCAATTACCTGATTGATGACATGGACGAGATCCATTGCAGCATATCCCTTCCTGAAGCCAGCCTGTTCTCTTGGTTAACTGAAGTCACATGTTGCCCTGATTCTATTGGAAGTTATCTTCGTGAACATTTTATACAATACCGAAAGCAAGCTAATGGTCCTATAATTCTTCAGTTCTTTAACGTCTGCCTTCTTATGGACTAGTAAAATGTTGGACGCTAACCTTATGAACCATTTGCAATCTCTACACGGTGCTTTTTTTTTTACCGGGCTTATCTCATGGCAGTGTTGTCCTTATATACGAGTATGTAGGCAGGAAAATACTTGTGTGGACTCTTTCACTCCTATGTAATGGGCGATCGTCCTAACGTTACTGGACTAACATTGAAAATTAAAAATTAGCCTATTATTAATTATAAATTTGTCGTCATTTTTTAAATATCAGGACCTTTCACTGTGTTTTAGCTCGTCGGCGAATATACCTGTTTCAAAAAGTCACGGTCCTGCGCGCAGCACAATCGCAGAGTAACCTGGAGGAGCGACGCCATAGGAGCGCCATTTTTGGCAGCACGCACTAGAGGGTCATCGCGTCAAAGTCTCTTTGCATCGTTTTATCAAGGAAGATCTGAACTGCTCGCCCGGCGTCGACGGCCAGCTGCGGCTTGTGCTGCTCTCTGCATAGCGGTGTGCTGAGCTCGGCGTTGCCGTGCTGCAGCCGCGCACGTAGCTCTACGATTCGCTTCTTCAGCAGCAATTCGTACCGAAGGGTAAACACAGGTATCGAGACTACGCGGCGCACATGCCACACCCCTTGACCCGTGGTATGATGCGAGGCTGTTATATGGTGATGATGATGATGATGATGATGATGATGATTATTGGCATCCCCTTTGAAACGGTGCGGTGACAAATAGTCACCTATAGCCTGGTTGAGTAAACCAGGTCCAGCTACATGCAATGTGTAAGTTCTACGTGCAACTGCTACATGTCGGGACACATAGTGGAATACAACGCAACTGCAATGCAAAGTTTGCATCGACGCTACGCGGCGCGCATGTCACATCGCGTGACAAGTGGCATGATTCGATGCTCATGATGCTACTGATGATGATGATGACTTACTGGTACCCCTTTGAAACAGGGCGGTGACAAACAGTCACCTAGCCCGCTGACGAAGACATAAGTGAAAGTGCGGTAAAGTACTAAAGGCACTCTAACAGATATTAACAGATTAGCCGGGCTTAACGCTCGAGCGCACGACCACATGTACCCAAACCATGTAAGCCGCAACCGTCATATGCTCAACTTGCCTTCATTAGACTGTGGCGCACACTAGTACCTCAAGCGCAATAATGCCTTTCGTGCCCGCAGTTCCGTCAACACCCCATTAGCTTCAACTGCTGTGTCATAAAAAAAGTTCCTTTCGGATCTGTGTCCTCGTTGTTGCCGTAGTGGTAGCCAACCACAGTGAAAACGCCCGCTTCGAAAGAAAATTGGACTCGGCGGCCCTTCTTAAAGACAGCGACTTATAACGAACAGGCGCCTCATTATCCAGCTTGCCGGCACTAAAGGTATACGGCTGAGTGCTACCTCTTCACGCCACGTGCTTAAGTCTTCGCATTTCTCTCTGTATTTGTCTGAGTGCGTACTCGCGAGAAAGAGTGGCCCGCTTGCACACGTGCATGCGTGTGCATTGGCCTGTGTGTGCGTGCCCTCCTTTTTTTCTCTTTCCTGGCTGATGTCGATGCTACTCAACTCTCTTGCCTACAAAAATGGCGCCCTATAAAAAAGGAGAATGTCACGTCTTGCAAGCGCTGCGCTATGGAACTATACTACTGCACAATATACCTCTGAGATGCAAGGTATACATAAGCCACATTAACCGGCGTGTCAACGACCGAACTAAAGAACATAAACTTTCTAAGGACCAGCGTTCGTTCTCATTAATGAGCCCATTCAACTCTGGCACACGGGGCAGCGTACAGCGGTTTGCTGGCAAGCAGATGCCTGTGAAATGCCGTGGCACTTTTTCTAACAAGTTGACGGAAACCTTGCCAAGATACGATACATGTCTGAGCGAAATTCAGCCTTTTCGTATACAGCCTCCAGTTGAAGAATTTTAATCGATAACATTATAGACGTACTGCACCCACTTTGAAACTCACACGTTCCTCTGACGAAATACGTGGGTCGGTCCCGAATGCAGTGCATTCTAAGCGTCTCAAAGCGCTAACTGTCACTGGGGAGAATGCGAGAAAGTTGCACGTGACACACGCGCCAGTCGTTTCAAAAAACGACTTTGGCTTGAGCGAAGCATGCGTGTGATCGTGGCTTAAAAGAACACTGGACTGCTGTGCTGGAAGACAGAGGTTCAGAAGCCCCATCGGTCACGCATTTCTTTATAGCACTATACTTCACCTATTCTGGAGGTATCTAACCGAAAATTCGACATGTGTTCAGCGTACGCACGCACGTCACAGTTGCCACAAAATCGCAAGTTTGTGAGATACGGGGTGTCGAAACGTCACTTTGATAAGTGAGAGTGTGCAAGGTCACATGTGACGCACGCGAGCGTAGCTATCGAGACGTTACAATTATCACAGTCTAGTCACGCTATCACCTTCTTACTTATTACCTAGCGGTGTTCAATTCTGGCCTAGGCTTCTTCTAACGCGATAGCGTTAAAGGCCCCCTGTCGCAGAAAATCCGGCATCGGCGTCCGCGGCCAAGAAAATCATCCCGAACCACCCCGACCACGCAGGCGCTCCGCGTGGCGCAGAGACGATGGTGAACTAATCGAATTTCTCAAAGTAAAATGCGTCAGAAAACTTGTTAAATACGAAGTAACCACAGCCTACAGACGTGATAGCATCGGATTGTAATTTCAATTTTAAGCATTTCGACCACTCATACAGCGGCGCGCGGCGGTTTGCTCCTTGCAAAACTACCATCCAGATGGCGCTCGCCTCCTCGGCAGCCTAAGGAAGCCTCATACGGAGGCGAAGTTGGAGAAAAAGAAAGCTGCAGTTGCCGGGAAGCCTGATAAGCAGCCAGGGATTATTGAATGATATCGTGTTCCACTCTTAAAGGCGAAGCTTAACCGTCCTCCATTTTTTTTTCTTTCACTAAAATACGACGCTGAGGAAATTCTTCCTTCAATGCCCGAAATATTCAAGACTTTCATCCAAATTTTCATACCACATGGATATCTGCTCACAAGTAGTTGTGAACGATGAGCTTAAACGGAACCAGACTCACGTGCTGCCGGCCAGGACCAAAAGTGCATTCGTAACCGCTGAAGAAACCTCACAGCAGCTAATTCCGCTCTTCGGGCTTGACACGAGAACGGGCTCCTAACTTTGTTGCACCACGTAGCCTCCGAAATTGAGAGCCGCTACCACCGAGGTCACCTCCGAGCACCGTAATGAACGGAACAGCAACACCAGCAAAGAAAATGAGCAGCACAAGCAGCCTCGGACACGCCTACATTCCACCGGCCTCCGTCAATCGCTTCACGCTGCAGTGAGTGCGACAGCTTTCCCGACGTAAACATAGGGTGCTGGGCCGTTTGGGCGCTCCGAGTCGTAACGCCGTTAGTCGTGCATTACGCTCCGGTAGCGACGAGGCACGCTTACGAGGTTTTGCTCCCTCTCTGTCCGCCACTGCGTTGCCCACCGACGAGACCGCTCCTAATGGGCCTACGCGGGGGACCCACACACGCGAGCTGGGAGGCAGAACGGCATGGGCAAAACATGACCGCTCACGTGGCGCGCTGTGGTCTTCTATTTCACACTGAGCGTGGGAAGACATAGCTATATACACTGCCCGTGGTGTGCATTCAAATTGGACACCCGCCGTGGTTGCTCAGTGGCTATGGTGTTGGGCTGCTGAGCACGAGGTCGCGGGATCGAATCCCGGCCATGGCGGCCCCATATCGACGGGGGCGAAATGCCAAAACTCCCGTGTACTTAGATTTAGGTGCACGTTAAAGAACCCAAGGTGGTCCAAATTTCCGGAATCCCCCACTACGGCGTGCCTCATAAACGGATCGTGGTTTTGGCACGTAAAACCTCATAATTTAAATTCAAGTTGGACGTGTAAACACGGATACGACTGTTTTGTAGGCTCTTTTCCACCTCAGGACAAGAGGTGCTATGTGATTGCTTTTACAGTGGAGTCATAATGCGGGCCAACCATATGTCGTTTAATGGGTTTTTATTATTCTTTGTTTCCGTCTTAATCATAAGTGGTTGTTCCCACTCTCTTTATACCAAGGAGACCCCCTTACAGGACACGTGTGCTATATGCCTCTCAAACGTTCCATGGCGAAAGCTCTCGTCGAAAGAACTCGTAAAAAGCCGGATGGCGGTGCTCCCATAACCTTGGCCGGGCTTTGTCAGTATATAAGATAAAAGTAAGCATACACACACCACTACTAATAAAACATAAGTAAAGGCTAGTGAGCAGAGCGCCTCCACGTGGCTTTATGTCCAGCCTCGCCACAAGCAATACAACCCGGCAACCACTTCGATACCGAGTGTCGCATCTTCGGTTTATAATTCTTTTATGTATTCAGCATTTCATTGTTATTTTTTTCATTGTATTCTTGTTTTTCTCAGTATCAGTATTCTTTAGGCGCCAGCAGCTGCACGTTGCACAACCACTTTTGTGGCTATGCTGGCAATGGTAGCTGGCGCGGCATATTTCTACTGCGTACAGCTCGCCTTTATCATCCGCCACTCGTAAAAAACATGCCTAGAAAGTTTTTTTCTGCACACTGCATGTGCAGAAGTTCTGCGCGGGAGCGTTTTTGATAGCATCATTCGACCATGTAGTGAAACAATCTATTCTTTATGCAGTGGACCTTAACCTCGCCGAGAGATGTGGAAATCTTATTTCACCGACTTTGACCTACGTGTGGCCTTAATTAACTTCATCCTTTATAAAATAGGGCACTGAATTAGCATCATGTGCTTGTGGTGAACCAGATGCGGACACCTTACGTGTACTGTTAACATGACCAATTTATTCCCAGCAAATCGGGTATTGCATGTCAAAGTTAGACGAATAAGGAGTCCTGCGCTTTCTTTAGGGACTATTCATGGACAGTGGCCTTGTACAGACATTGCGAAGAGGGTATTATGTGCTGTGCAGGTTTTTCTTTTTTTCGTGCGACCGAGCCTTCAACTCCGGGCAGTCCAGAAGGTCCACGATGCGGCGGTGAGCCTTGGCCTTCCCGTCCCGACGTGGGAGCGGCCCTCGGTCCTCCCGCCATGAAAACGAGGGGTTACTAGTTCAGGACGTCAATAAAGTTTACTACCTACCTACCTACCGAGCCTTCAAAGTGCTGAAAGCTCTGCATTTAATTCCTGCATGCTTTGGAACGTTATTTTGTTTTTTTCAACTTCGCGCTTAGTGGGACCTTCCGTCATCTATTGCTAGTTTCTTTTACTTTTCTCAGTTTTTTTTTAATTTGTCCCGCGTCTATCAGTATTTTTTTCCTGTAATTTTCATAACGCATAGCGCCTTATTCCATACACAGGGTCTTTCAGCTTACCTGTGTCAAGCCTTCAGAAATCCACGTATGCGCCAACCAATACAATTGCTTAAATAATTATTCTTGATCAATAATCTAAGCTCAAAGCAAGAATAATATTTGAGTTGCTCAAGAAGACAGTGAACAATACTAAGTTCGTTGTATTCTCATAGAGCACACGTACATATTTTAAGTCTTGGCACAAGTAAGCGGAAACGCCTTGTGAAGCAAAATGGAGAAGCAGAAATCACATAATTACAACATCTCCATCTGATTTCCCAGCTAAATGATCTATTTATCTATCTCTAATATTCGCTGTAACATAGATTTGTTCGCGAAAGATACCAAAAAGGACACCAACACACGTAATACAAGACAAAAAACGAAGTTGACGTTATGCAGACATGAAAGCAATGACAATTTTTCACTCTACTCACCGTATCTCACGGTGTATACTGCCATTTTATTGCGATAGCAATTATATGGACACTTCAACCGGATTTCTGCCGTCGCCGTCGCCGTGAGGTTCCGTATAGATTCCAAGGGCGATAAAATCGTCGCCGCGCGCCGTATGCGCGAGCGAAAGCGCGCGGGGGACGCGCGCTATCACGGAGGGCGAACGCACGGCGGAAAGCAAACGCGACCGTCCCGCGAAAGGCAGTTGGGGTATGGGAGTGAGGGAGGTGGGGCGGCGCTGTGCTCCGGCGCCAAAGGCGTATCTTACCACTCAATCTCCCACGCGAAAGCAAGAAACGGGAAGAGGGAGGGAGGGGGGGGGGGGGAGGGGGCAGCTTCTCCTCTGCCAACAACTTCTCTGCCCGGCGGTCGCCCGCACCGTCTCTTATCTCCACACGGCTCTGACCTTTGTATGGGCTGTGCATTTGCCGCTCAGTTTCCGTTGAAGCGATAGACCGCGCGAACTTGCGCTTGCTGCCAGCGTTTTGACAGTCGTTGGCTGCGGTCATTCAGTGTGATCTATTCATGTTTGCTTGTGCGCGCTGACACCACGATTGTTAATTCAGTTAGTAAGCCAATGTGTCCAAGTTTATGCAGCCGATAAAACTACTATCCCTACTCCGAATAGCGCTCTACTAATTTGCTATCGCAATCGATGCTTCGCCTTTCGGCCGAAGCTGCGACATTTTTTTTAATATTGATCATGAACACTTTGTGTCGCGATAAGCGGGCTGATTCACATCATGAATACGAAAAGTCACGTCTAATTTAGAAATGGCTCTAAGTGAACCATCAAAAGACGCGTAATACTAACGATTATAAATTGAGTTCAAAGAAGGTTTATTTTTGAAAACGAGCAGCCTATACAACCTTAGCTGACAGTTTGCAAATCGAAACAGTCGCTAAATTTTAAATAAAGCTACAAAGTTAAGTTTGTATACAAGTAAACGAAGGAATTTTTTTATTTAATAAAGTGTATCCGGGACAAGCTGCAAGAAGCAGCGCAGGAAAGCCGGTTAAAATCAGTGATTTCCGAAAAGCCGTGTTGTCGGTACTCTTACCACTTAACGGGCTCTCATCAGAGTTTCGTACGTGCAGGACAACGAGCTTAATGCGAACGAGGCTTCGAGTCCAGTTGTTCTTACCTTAAAGGAAGAGGAAAAGAGAACAAAATTGATAAGTAACCGGCACTCTGGCTCAAGAAAAATTAACACATCAATATACAAATATTTTAATGTGTAGAGACCAAAGTATGCTTTTATAATGACGGAATTATTGATGGGACATAAGTTAGTATTTCAGAACGTCTTGGGGGCTGAAAAATAATGGTCTAGCTATCATAACTGCTTATGATAGACCATTATTTTTAGTTTGATAGACCATTCTTTCGATGGTAGCGTCGCTGCCAGAGAAATCAGCACCATTACAGCGTACGTAGAAAATGTTTCCGCATGCAATGCCAGCCTTGAACATCCTTATCCAAGTCAAAGCAAAATTATCAGCAATTTGGTGACTGGCTCATGCTCATTTCATTCCCTCAACGTTCCCACGTCTAGGAGAAGCCAGGTCTTCAGCACAGGAAGCAACAGCTACGAATGCGTCATTCTGTGTCATTAGCACAGTGCTTTGGATAGCCTAAGAAAACGGTTTTATTGCGATAGCAATTATATGGACACTCATAAGCAGATTTCTGCCGTCGCCGTCGCCGTCGCCGTGAGGTTCCGTATGACGTCAATGGAGATGAAATCGTCGGCGCGCGCCGCCGAACGCTGTATGTGCGAGTGAAAGGGCGCGAGGGACGCGCGCTTTCACGGGGAGTGAACGCACGGCGGAGAACAAACGCGCGTTCTGCGCCGTGCTCCCTTAAGGGCTGCAGAAGCAGGCGTCTCTTTCCTCCTTTACAATCACCATATATGTAGAGCAAACGCGCCTTCTTCCGACGTGCGAGAGGCCGTGGGGGAGGGGGGGAGGGGGAGGGAAGGGAGGCGACGTTTAGCTGTGGCACCAAGTGCCCATTTATATCAGAGGCTCCGGCAACAGTCACCAACGCCGCACGCATTTTGAGCGAACGCGGGCAAAACGCCGATGGCGTCGACAACAGTTCTGCGTGTTGCCGATGCTGCTGCATGTCCAAGTTTATACAGCTGATAAAGCTAATATCATTACTCCGTGTAGCTCTCTACAAGTTTGCTATCGCAATTGATGCTTCGCCTTTCAGGTGAAACTGCGACAACTTTTTTTAACCTAACCGTTTAGTCCAAATACATACCCTGTCACCTAATTACCACAGAAAGAGCGTGTCAAAACTTTCAGAGCTCATTTTTCAACTTATAACGAGGCAAGTGCACACAGGTGCGTCAACTTATAACATCGTCCTCGAAAAGGCCTTTGAATTCTGGGGTTTTACGTGCCAAAACCACGATTTGATTATGAGGCACGCCGAAGTGGCGGACTCTGGATTAATTTCGCCCACCAGGGGATCTTTAACCTGCCCCCAATGCATGGGACACGGGCGTTTTGGCATTTCGCCCCAATCGAAATGCGGCCGCCATGGCCGAAATGCAATCCCGCGACCTCCCGCTTAGCAGCGCAACACCATAGCCGCTAAGCCACCGCGGCGAGTCTCGAAAAAGTCTTTGATTAATCTTTCGTCTCTGCAGTCGGCATACAAAGCAATGAAAACTTGAAAGTTGGCTACTGTTAACGAGTCTTAATCTGCCCCGCGCTAGTTCCTTGCTTCGATGCTTCAACATTCCCCCGCGATGTGCGTGACTCGACGGCATTCAGCCCTGCAGGCACGGCTGGGATACGTTTTGTTAATGCACTCCGTCGGTACCTAATAGGCTCACTCAACAACCCTTCCCAACTTCCCTTGGGCATTGTGCACTTTCCTCCGACCTCACAAGTATTTAGCATCATGCATTGGCCGTCCTTCATCCATCTTTTGTATAACGCAGCGCAGTGAAATGTGTTCTTGTGATGCCACCTGCGCCGCGAAAAAGAAGAGGAGCACGAGAAGCACGGCGTTCGGAACGGCACGAGCCCTCGAGGCGCGTGACCCGAGGCGTAATCGAGGGATGAACGGCGCTGTCCGTTCATTATCGACGCGGCTCCGGGCCAGGAAGGTCGCATCGTCCGCTACGCTCTGGCGACGGCAGAATTGTGGGGTCTGGCTGAGTCCGTGACGTTGGCCGTCCAAGGTGTGGCCGTCGACCTCGGCGAAGTTCGAGTGAGGCTCCTGGACTGGCTGCAGCCTCTCACGGCGGGACCGGGCACCCCAGAGAGGATCCCTCTTCTGCGGCAGACCGGCACGTTCGATATTCCTCGAAACGCCACGTCGGCACTGACGAAGAAGTTGTGACGCATCCCGACGCTAGGCCTATCTAGGTGGGCCTAAGCAACGCCACGACTCATCACGGACGAAGTACTGACGAACCCATCACTGACGAACGAGGCGACGTGACGACGGCAAGGCGACATCTACACCATCAACAAGAGCACCGACTGCTTGGGAAAAGAGCCGACCAGCCGAAACATACGTGCAACGACGAGCGCAGTAAGGCGACTCTTCTTTGTAGCGTCTCAGCGGGGTAGGCCAGGGTTGCCCGACTTTTATAGATCAGACGCCACAGACTAACATAGGCGAAATTAAGAACATGTTTAGTGTTTGTTAAGTAGTTTTTAGGTTGCCTAAGTGTTAGTATTTATTCATCATGTTGTAGTGAGATCGAGTTCTGTTTGAAGTTTGGGCTTGCAGTGTAATTAAAAATCTTTTTGCTGTGTCGACATGCGTCTTCCATCTCCATCTCTTATAACATCCGCACGCCCCCGAGATCGGTGACACGCGACACTAGCCATATACAGCTTTCGCTGTAAAAGCGCGTGGAACTAGGCAAGAAAGCTTCAATTTAAACATTTGGCAGTTTCGCCCGAAGGGCGTATAGCCAGGGTTTAACGTTACGTATGAAATCTTCGGACGGTTTTCTAACTATACGCGGGTCCGACTAACGCGGACGCTACATACGCGTACACGGGTGAGCCAAAATTTCTGGCACCCTTAAAAGCTTAACCACGCCATGTAGGGCCTGTAATGGGATCGCACAGGAACCACTACGCTGCCCGTAAATAGCTGCGGCAGTAAAATTAAATCACTGTCAGGTTTGAGCTGTGATATCATCTTGCACTTTTTATACTTAATAGTCTGAGAATATGTAGGATAAAGGTAATGCGCTGTCATTGTTATGTTTCATGCCTTTTGTTTGCCGGCCATCATTCCCAAATTTCTGTGGGCTAATTTAGTCAGCAAAGTAAAACCTGGTTTGAGCAACCTGGCGGTTGAATAGTATAGCATTCATACACGGTATATACCGCATTTATAAATATATAGCATACATATGCCTAAATATATGCGGAGTCACACGGCGACGCCGACAGCAACGACGAATGCGAAAATTCACCTTTAGTGCCCATATAATTGCTATCGCAATAAAAAGTCCATGTATCTACCTCATGATTCGACCAATTGCATTACGTTGCATCAAATGACGCGGCTGGGAATTCTACACCATTGAAGCCATTCACAATCACTGATGATGAAGGTGGAAACACAAATAATATTATGATAGGAAAAGGCTAAGAAAGTTCAATCAACAATCATTGCGATTGGCGACTCCGCACACGGGAAATTGGGAAAGCGAGAACAAAGGAAACAAAGAACTAGAGGCCGCCAGAACGTAATGATCACATAAACCAAAAGCCATTCGGAGGTCACAGAGTCACCAGAACACTTCAACCAAACTGCAACACCTCATCCCGTCCGGTAGCGGTTCTGCAATCTTCAGTGCAGTCATCTGATGGAATTACTACCTTTAGAAAACACCATTTGATTTGCATAAAACGCAAAACTAGCGCTGCAAAATTCCATGTACAAAAGATTGCATAGCACATAATTTGTCGTCACTAGACTGTGGCGATGCAGACATTCCATTCACCACCGTGCCCAAGTAATTTATACTGAACGCTTGCTGTTGTCATACGTATAAAACTTCGAATTTTTATACCCATCTTTTTATTTCACCGATTTTGTCAGCCACGTAACGATGCGAGTCGCTGTGGAGAGGCTTTGTTAAATTTTTAAATTGTATAACCTAGCGACTAGCTATTGTGCCAACTAACCAGCGGTTAATCTAGACAAACAAACGCGCGGCGTTAATTTTTTTTTTACCTTAAGTAAACTCTAACGTGATGGCTATGAGTTGCCTGGAAAAA